>NW_002476104.1:0-108869 GCF_000189635.1 Tetrahymena thermophila SB210
AACCCCAACCCCAACCCCAACCCCAACCCCAACCCCAACCCCAACCCCAACCCCAACCCCAACCCCAACCCCAACCCCAACCCCAACCCCAACCCCAACCCCAACCCCAACCCCAACCCCAACCCCAACCCCAACCCCAACCCCAACCCCAACCCCAACCCCAACCCCAACCCCAACCCCAACCCCAACCCCAACCCCAACCCCAACCCCAACCCCAACCCCAACCCCAACCCCAACCCCAACCCCACTAATTTTATAAAATTAATTCCTTATATTGATTTAAGAATAATTTAAATGTTGAAAAGAGTTTGAATTATTTATTTATATATATAATTAATTCGAAATTTGTCAAGAAATAATAGGAAAATAATAATTAAAAACATGAATTATTATATATTGGATAAAAAAATTAATGAGCAGTTTTAACAATCATGAAATTTTACTTTTATTCAGAAATAAATACTGTAAAATTATATTGGAAAATTGAAAATTCATTTTTGATGTCTGAAATGTATTTATTTGTTTGCAGAAAAAAAATACGTATTTTAAATATTAGGATGAGAGATCAAGTTGGGTAAAGGATTTTATTGAATCAAAAGTAGATTTACATTTCGATTTGTAAGCTGGCAAAGAGAACAAAGAACTGTAAGGAGTATAATAAATAAATTGTGTTTACGTTCAAGCGAAAAAAAAAGTAAATAAATTTTTTAATTAATCCGCGTTTAGATTTGATCAAAGTTATTTATTAGTCTCATGAGGAATTTTATTTTAAAAACAGTAATTTTATCAAATAAAATTTTTAAAAAAGTACCCTAGCCTCTAAGTAAATTTTTTTATAGTAGAGGGTAAGACATATTAAGTGTAATTTATTGTTTATTAAAAATTAAAGATCAATTTAAAATATTAAATAAAAAATAATAACTTAAAAATTAATCTGATTTAAATTTCAGTAAAAAGAAAAAGTGTGAAACAAATAAAATTTGAAATTAATTAAATAATAACAAAACAAAATTTAGTAAAAATAATAAATCAAATTCTCACTTTTCATCTTCTAAAAACAAACAAACAAACTGGTTTTTGTTGCTTATAAAAAAAGATAAATGTCAACTAGACTCACTGAATAATACTAAACAATTGCTTTAAAGAGCGGAAGTACAATGTATCGCATTTACAACTTGGACATAGTTTCACGTATTTCAGACTCTCCTTTGGAGTCTCAACAAATGAACTAGGTTGCTGATGAAAAAAATTCTAATAGATGCGAGTACCGTCTTTTAAATTTTTTTGATCCTTCTTAATATTTTTTTGATACTTTTGGCGATTAATTGCATTGTCAGCCTAATTAAAATTTAAGTAAATTTATAAAAACTGGAGCAAATGCATAGAAAAAAATGAATCAAAAGAAGAAAAATTTGATATAGTATGCTAAATTAAACTAAAATCTTCATAAAAACATTGATTCTTAAGGTGAAACCAGTAGCTAGTCAGAAGATTTAGCCATTAGTATTAATAAGAAGATATCTAAGATGAATAATCAAAAGTTTGTTAATAAATAAAAAAATCATCTTAAATCAAATCAATATTAAAATTTCGCAATCTATAATTCTTAGCTAACTCCTTTTAAAGGATTCTATGTTCCATTGGCTGATTCTTCCATTTCAAATGGCACCACAACTCATATCTTTCATAACGGAGAACAGCGCATTTATGATCCCTCAAAGTAGATATTGAAAAATTAGTCTTAAGAGAATGATCAGGCTTCTTATGAATAATATAAAAAATTATCAATATCGACAAGTTCATAAACTAATTGCCATAATTAAAGAATAGAAAGAAACTAATAATTGAATGCTACAAAGCGCGAAGAAGGAGAAGAATCAGAAGAAATAAGCATTGAAGTAGATTACGATGAAAATGGTTAAATTGCTAATGGCAACAAATCTGAAACAATGAACTTAAACAAAGGAAAAAATGATGACCATTAGATAAGTATAGAAACTCTTTGCAATAATTAACTATAAAGAAATAATAACGTAAAAATAGAACATTAAAGCCAAAAAAATATTTAAAATTCTTCTAATTTCCCCTCATAATAATTATAATCTTTGTAACTTTGGTAAATCGAGTAAGATCGTAAATTATTTTTAAATAACTAGTAATTAACTAATAGAGACTTTCAAGGTTCATTTTCATAAGGCCAATTTCAAAATTAATTCATTAAAATTCCAATTCAAAGAGATAGAGGCCTTAATGAAAATGAGCTCGGTTAAAGCCGCATGATTAATAACCATTTGTAAATTGTTAATAGCACTCCTAGCATGTTGGTTCATTAATTGAACGCTTAGAATAATCATCTGTTGATGTAGAATAATATTAATAACAACAGTAATAGCAACAGTATAAATGAAAATAATAACATTCACAATAGTGAGATGTTTAAGCAATTAAGCTTGGAGTACAAGATGATCCCTAAAAATAACACTTTAAAAAACATAAAGAAGGCCTTCATAAGATATTTGCTTAAGACAAGCAGAAAATAATTAATAAAGAAATGTGAATAATTCAATCTAGAAGTCGGATACATTCTAACCAATATTTGCCAAGAAATTAAATATGACCACAGACACAATAAAAATATCCGCTTCCTACTAAAAAGTGAGCTAATCAGTCCACTTTTCAAGGACTTCCTTGAAAACAGCGAGGATTATTGGTTTTCAAACTCCAGTCTTTTAAATCCAGGTCCATGCAGATAGATGGTTCAACTTCTCATTAAACTATCATAAAATGACTCTCTAGTCGATGTAATCCAAGAATATGAAAAGTGATTTATTTTTTTATTTATATGACTGGCTGATTTTGAGTCAAAAGAGATACACAAATAAATACTAAATGGGCTGGTTTATCAGACTTTTGAAATGAAAAGAATTAATCAAATAAACAAAAAAAAAATTTATACTTACTAACTTAATAACTAAAAGCTAATAAAATAACTAAACAAAAAACTTACTAATTAACAATTAACTATTAAAAAATATCTTTCCTTCCAATCAATAATTTAATCAATTCAATATTAACACCAATTTACACATTTTAAAAAATATAATATAAAAAGACAAATAAATAAATAATTCTTTTAGTCAATAAAAAAATGAAGATTCTTGAAATATTTAATCTTTCCCACATTCATTTATAAATTGATTTTGTTTGTTTTATCCCATATATTAAATAAATAAAAATCTTGAATTTATTATATAATGAAACATACAAATTTTATATTTAAAAATTACAATCAATTATTTTCAATAAGCAAGCATGTTAAATACACACATATATTTCTAAGTAAATTAATAAATGCATTGATTTAATTTGTGTGTAGTAAGTGTAATATTTATTAAAATTTGGCTAATAAAGCAATCAATTTAGAACTCTTCAAAATAAAAGATATGCTTATCATGTCATTTATATGTTTATATTTTTTTTTAGTAAGCTAAATGTTATAGTTGCACATTTATTATGTCTAAACACTTGTGTTATATCTATTACATTCTTTTTTTTTGATTTTTACTTATCAAAAAATCAGAAAGCAAATAAACTACTTTATCGAAATAATTCATAATAATCTATCTATTTCTAGCTCATAAAAAAAATTTTAATTTAATGTAAAAGGCATCTGAGCCGATCATTATATACTCAAGTTAGTAATCTAAAAGTTTATAATTTTTAAATTATTCATTCATGAATCAAACAAATTTCAGCTAATAAAATTTCATATAAGGAAAATTAGTAGAAAAAAAGAATAATTAAAAAATTCAGAATCAATAAGTTTTAAAAGCAAGACTGTAATAAAGAAAAAATAAATTAATTCATTTAAATAGAAATCAGATAATTTCTTTCATTCATCAATCAAAAGACAGATTATCCTTATTTCTTTTTTTCTTTCGCTTTACAGTAAAATAATAAATGAATGAATTAATGAATAAGTTACTAAATAAATACATCTTCTTTCTCATAAAATTTAAATTTTGCTCCTCTCTATTTAATATAAATAAAATAGATTATAAATTATATATTATTTAAGGCATTTAACTTTTATTGTCTTTTCAAATTTAAATTGAAAAGTATTATTTAAAAATCCAAAAGGTAATTGAAATCCTATTAAATTAAAATTCCTTCTGTAATCTTAGCTATTTTAGATTTTTTCTCACAAAAACAAATTAGGGAAATGGATTAGAGAAAATGTAAAAATGTAAATTTAAATTATTTTGTATTTAAATTTTATAATACAATTAATTTTGGTTTATACTACTGTCTTTTTAAGAATAAGAAGTCTTACTTTCTTTTTTAAAATATAACTAAGTCAAATAAATTATTTATTTATCAAATGCACACACTTTCACACACACAAGCGCATTTACTCTATTAAATATATTAAGTATTTTATAGATTTAATGATTAGCTAGTTTTTTACCAAATGGAAAAGCGTTGTTTACTCTGAGAAGGATTTTATTATTAACTTTTTAAGGCTATTTTTTTTCTTTCTATAGTAATTTAAAATAATTATTCGGTTAAATTAAATATGAATTCATAAATGCATATCTTATTCTTGTATGATTAATTTATTTTATCAGATATTATCTTCGCCTTTTCAATCAGAGGAAATAAATAAATATAGATTACAGATTCCACCTAAGAGAAAAAAATTACAGTAGAATTTTATTTAATTGTTATGATTTGTTTATTTCGTTTGATTTAATTTAGTTTGTTCATTTCGATTGATTAATTGTTTGTTGTTCATTCATTCATTCAATTTGTTTTTTTTTTACTTTTTACATAAATCTGCATCATAAAGCTCTTTAGCTATAAAAATCCAATTATTAATTCATGATTTTTGTCACAGAGGGACATAACAGAGAGGAAAAGCAACTTATTTATAAATATTTTTCAAAATTACAAATAAATATTAAAATTCTATTTTGCATTGATTGATTACTTGCAGAATTGTAATTTTGCAATATTTTGAAAACAAACAATAATGTTTTTATTTGAGTATTCTCATTCTTTGCAATTTCTAAAAACTACTGTGAAATCGATAAAATAACTGAAAAAATATATTTAAGAGAAATAAAAATCAGATATTCTTATTAATTTACAGTGACTTTGTTGTTTAATAAAATAAGTGATTTCTCTTAGTAAATTACTAAAAAACTATTCAATCTACTTCCAGCTTAAATTCAGCTTCTGATATTGATATTGCGCTAATATTACAATTTTACTCACTCTGATTTATTTAAGGCTATTCTTTCTTACATTACTTAGAATGAATAGTACTTTATCTGTCTATTCTATTTTGGAGTTACTGAAAATAATCGGCTGTCCGCATTTTGAAGCACTTTTTAAATTTACACTTTTAATTTTTAACACTAAATGGCCTTCAAAATAAAATTCCTTTTGTACTTATAAAAATGCTCATGAGGAAATAAGAGATTTTAATCTTATTTAATTAGAGCCAACAACTTATGATTTATCTTGAAATGTCATCTTTCGTTTTTGTAAGAAATTTTTTAATTTTTTAATACAACGTTTACAACTATCTAAATATTAATTCATATTGTATTAATTCTAGCCGATAATCAAAAATCCACAAATTTTAGAAATAATTAAATATTTCTTTGATGTTTTAATCACTGAACTTAAAAACTAAAGAACTTTAGATAAAAATAATTTTTTATTTTGCTTATAGATTATGACATTTTCATTGCTCATTGATTATCTTATATTTTTATAAAATTCAACTTTTAATTTAACTAATTAGTTTTTGGCTATTACATTTAAATAGAAGAATTTCTATTTTGGCAATTTCATTCATTTAAAAAACTAAGCAGCTAAATTCGTTTGAATTGAAGTTATTAATTAACTTAGCAACTAGAAAAAAAACACTTACTTAATTTTTGTATTATTCCAAATATATATATAAGTCACAAGGCTTTTACTGAAAGCATTTGAAATACTTTTTTTATAATTGTCAAAACAATCCATTAAAACAAAAAAAAAACAATTTTATAAATTTCATTTTACTAATAAACTTATCATCATTACACAGATGAATAAAACTTGAACATGTTTCAAACTATAAAACCTAGTCTAACTGCCTATAAACAAAAATTTTTTCTGTAAAAAAAAATTTGCGATTTGATTGATTGATTGTAAAAAGCATGGATGGATGGTTAAAATCTAAAATAACGAAAGTAAATGCAATTTAATCAAAGTATCGATTTGAGGCTGTGAAGTTGAAAATACCATAATTTTATTTGTTTAACATTGAAGTATTTCACTTTTTTTGAATTCAGAAAAATTTTAGAATGAAAACTCACTCATTCATTAAATTAAATTACAATTTTATTCTGAGAGACTTAATTTTCTTAACAAATAAGAAAAATATACAAGTACATTTTTTTAATAAAAAGATAGTTTATGCTAAAAGAATCAATTCAGACTTTACTTTATAAATGGGAGAATGTAAATAAACATTGAGATAATTGTTAGAAAAAATATTTTTACGATTATGCTTGAGCATTTTTTATTTAGAAATGCTATCATAAAATTTTTAAATTGTAGTTAATATTTTTATGTAATTTGATTACTTTTTTTTCTCATTAAAAGTATTCAAAAAAACATGATATAGCAGTGAGTATTGTATGAATTTTTCTTTGCATATTAAAAAATTGTGGAATCTAATTAAATAAGGCATCTAAAAATACGATAAATAAATAGAATTTGTAATGCTTTAGATATAAATTATAATATGAATTTATATTGCCAAAATTAAATTTTTTTTAGAATCTAAAAATAATAATTATTAATTTGACTTCTCGTCTAAATAAAGTATAGTATATTTTTATTAATTAATTCAATTTTTTAATTAAGCAGATATATATATTTTGTTAATAATAAGCATTCTTTTTTCTATTTTAAAATGAAAGCTATTAATTTATTTTTTGTTACTTGAGTTTCATCAAAAATAATAAGTAAGTTAACTAATGCTAGTAAATGTTGTGCTAGTTACGAAAAGTTAATGAATTATATGAAACAAACACATTAAGAAATAATATATCAAAAATAATACAGCGAATCATCTTTTTAATTAAATAAACTCTAATTCTAGATACATTTTAGAAATCTAAATTTAGAAGAATTTACTTAATTAAATAGGATTGTATAAAAGACACAATGAAAGATTATAATAAATTAAATTTAATAAAAAATCTTTTTCAAAAAATTTTATCTCCACTAATTAAATTAAATACAAAAAGATTTATTTATATATAAATTTTGATTAGATATTAGCAAAATAAATTTTGTGTGTACATGTGTTTTAAATTAAAGAATATTTTGGATCAGGTTTCTAATCTAAAATTAAATTACCTCTACATGCAATTACTATCATATAGTTGTCTAAAATTTGAGAAGAAATTTTAATAAATTGCCCAGATTAAATTTATTCCTTTTCAATATGTTGATATTTATTTGTTTATTTTTCCCTTAAATAACAATTTAGTTGTTTAATAAATCTAAAAAGTACTTATCAAATTGATATACTCTCATGATATTTCTTATATAAGAGAAGCGATCAAAAATTCTAATATAAAGCAAATAAATTGAATCGAAGCGCGAATTCATTTTATTAGCACAAATACTTTTATAAAAATAAAATAATAATAAAAGAATATGAGGTAAAATAAATAAAGAAGAATATAAAAATCAATCATTGTTTGATCTCTTTTATTTAGCAGTAGCAGGAAAGGTTAGGGATAAGGAAAAGATAAGGAAGAAAAGAAAAAGATAATTCAGATAAATTAATATTGAGAAAGCATTGCTTTTGTTAATAATAAAATTTATAATTAATTATCAAAATTTATAGATAAGAATAAAAGGAAATCAACAAGTATATTAAATATAATTCAAAAGATGAAAAAAACAGCAATCATTTTTTGTTTGGCTGCTGCCTTACTTTTAGTAGTTGTTTCTGCTAATAAAAATGAATCCAGATTGAGCATTTCTCAACCACCTGAATTAGTAGAAGCAATTAAAAAATTAAATAAACGTAAAGATAAAGATAGTGATGACGCCGTCATTGATTGCGAATTAGCTAACTTTGGTTCTGTTTAATACGGTACTCGTATTGTTGGTGAAGCTCACATTTCTGAACCATACGATGCTTGTGATAAGGCTGCAGTTCAATAAGGAGAAAAAGAGTTTTCCAGAATCCCATTTTTACTAGTCGAAAGAGGTAATTGCGCCTTTGCTGATAAGGTTTATAATGCTTAAGAAGCTGGTGCTCAAATTGTCATCATTGTAATCATTAATTATTTTATTTATTCTTGCAAATTTTCTTTTGCTTAGCTTTGCCAAAGCCATTTTTACAGTTCATATTGAAACTGCAAAGCATCCTTGTGATTATTTTCGGATAGCCTCGTTAAATAATTATAAGTTTGATGGTATGCAAGCCTCTTAATAATTTAAAATCAATTTACTCAGATTGATATAGAAAGTATGAAATATATTTTTGATGAGTGAAAGAAAATTAGCCTATCCAACAATTCTCTCAAATAAAATAACCATAAAATTGTATAAAATAGGTTGATAATGGTCAATAAAGAGGTAATGTCATCATGATTGATAACGGTCATGGTAGCAACGTCCATATTACTTCAGTTTTCATCACTAAGGAATATGGTGACATCATCAAGGAGTATATTAAAAACTAAAAGAACGTTATGCTCTCTTTGGAACTCGTTTAAAAGAGACTCAACCACTCTTCTGTTCGTTTATGGTTAGACCTCTCAAGCCCCTACTCTAATAAATTGGTTCACACTCTCTTACCAGTCAGATAAAGAATAGCTAAAAACGATAGTAAAAATTAAATAAAACAATAATTTTAAAGCATTCTTAATCTATTTAAAGTCACAACACACGCAACTAACATTTAAAAGATTAGCAAATTTTTTTTAGTGCCTTTATTTTACATAAAACAACAAAGGGTAATTTTGATTAGAATAAATGCAAATTAGAAAGAAACAATCTATCACTTTTAAAAATATCATTCATTCATTCATAAAAGATAAAAAAATATTTAGGCAAAATTAATATTAAATTAGAGTTATTAATTAATTAATTTAATAAATCTAAAAGAGAAAAAGGCTTTAATTGATAAAGTTAAAAGCAATTTTAACAGAAATCATTAGTACTCATTTCAAATAAAGAATTTATTTATATCTATATTAATTTCAATCATAACTTATTATATACACAATTACCTTCAAAATAAATGCATGCATATCTTTCTTTTATCAGACAACAATCCATAAATAAACAAAAAAATCAACAAAATTTCCAACATCTTTTTCAACTCAAACAATATAAACCAATCACACAAAATTCATTTTATTTATTCCCCAAAATAAAATTCTAAATCATTTGATAAAAGAATTGCAATACAAATTAGACTAAATTAGCTCTTTTGAAAATTAATGTTAGTAAATAATTAAATCTAGTGTGACATAATTATTAAAATTATTATCCTAAGTAGATTAAAATGTTTTCTTTTATTATTCAAAAACAGTTATGAAATAACCAAAATATTTAATTTTTTAATTTATAAAAATAGTTAAAATCTATCCTTCATTTGATATCACTAAGAAGGTTGAGAACATTAATAAGAAGGACTCTAACTGTATGACATTTTCAAGAGTCTAATATTGTGCTCCTGATCCTGATCTTCCCCAAGGTGATGGCATTGCATAAAAGAATAATGTTGCTAGCGGTGCTGATGTTGTTGGAGAAGCCATTAGATAATTATGTATCCGTGATTAGAGTGAAGAAGCCTGGTTCAATTACTACAATGAATTCGGAACTTACTGCTATTTTGCTCCTTATGACTATAAAAAATGCGCTGAAGGTTCAGTGAAGAAGGTTTCCAATCTTGATCTCGACTAATACAAAAAATGTACTGAAGATGAAACTAAAATCTTCAGCTTGCTTGATGTTTAAAACTAAAATAATCAAGATTACAATATCTTTGAATGGCCTGCTGTTACTATCAATGATATGCTCTATCGTGGTAACTTAGAAGGTGAATATATTGGTGAAGCCATTTGCAATTCTCTTTATCAAATTGATGAAGCTTGTACATAACTTATTGATCCTAACTACGTTGGACCCAACTAAGAATCTTCCTCATCATCATCAAGTCTTTTCTGGACTTTAGTTTTGGTCGCTATTGGTTTCACTATTGCTTTCTTCATCACCGCTTATGTCTTCAAGAGAATCGCTAGAAGAGAAGTAAGTCAAGATGTTAGCCAAAAAGTAAATCAAATGGTTTCTCAATACATTGCTTTCTACGAATCTCGTGGTAAGAACACTGGTGACTAATCTGATTTATGATTCTAATAAATTGTATAAAAAGAATTGCAAATAGATTTTTTTTCTGCAAAACTAATTTGGAATCGCATGCTTATCTGCATCCAATTGATAGACAAAATTATTTTGCCATTAAATTGTTTTTATAAAATCTTTATATGACAATTGAAAAAATACTAATCAAATTTAGTTGATATTTATTTTGCAATTAGTTTTTTTTTATGTGCATAAACAGTATTATTACTCACTCTAACTTTAATATTTAGTTTAATAAAGCAGATTTAGAAATTAATTATTTTACATTTAAGGAATTTGTTTTAAAATTAAATTTTGTTAAAAGTTCAAGTATTTTTTTCAAATATATTTAACGCAATTAAATAAAAATAGCAAGGTTAAATAAATCTTTCAGAATTTGATAATAAATAATTTTTCTTATTTAATTTTTTTTCTATAGATTTGAATATATATCTATCTATCTGTCTGCCTCTACCCTAATATTTAATATAATATTTTGTATTATTTTGGATAGAGAGAGAAAAATAAAATCACCCAAAATGAATATGATTGATTGATTAGATTTTAATTTAATTTATTTTTTTGAATTAAAGCGAAAGACTGCTTTTTTATTTACAATTTAATAATTGTAAGGCTCCTAAAAATATGTGAAAAATAATAAATGCAAATATAAAAAGAAATTACAATTTAATAGGAATTTTATGAAATAATTTTTTAAAATTGTGTTTATATTTTTTTTTAAATTCTAAAAATTCTTCATTAAAGCTCAAAACTTTTAATACAATTGTATTCAAAAATATTCCAAATAGCTTAAAATATATAATTATTTTTTGATAAAATGAAGAATAATTTGTTTGTTTGTTTATTTGTTTTTTTATTGATTGATTATTTCTTATCTTTAAGAATTAACATTACTATTTATCTTTCTTCTTTACTTCCTTTGAAAAATTTGAATCAAGTAACTTTCTTTAGAATGGGTAAATAATTTTGTTTGTATTCAAGGTCATGCTTGTCACAAACTTAAAATTACAACAAAACAATCAAAAAAATCCAAAAATTATATGGATTTTTATTAAAAGAAGAAAAATGTAATCAAATTACGATAATTTTCTATATTTAAAAATGCTTCTTAAACAAATCTTAGTATTTATAATATTTATTTTTGGTAGAGATAATAAAAATGGAATCTTCATGAGCTTGAATGAGTAAAAATGACAAATCGTAAAGTGAAATATAATTTTTAAACAATCAATTATAATTCTAAATCATTTAAAAAAGCAATCAGTAATTATTTCTAAGTAATATTCGCTTGCACAACATTCTAGACTTAATAGATTGTTTTTCTTTTTTTGTTTATTTGATTGATTGATCGATCGGCTAACTGAGTGAGGAGTGACTCTTACTTTTTCTAGTTACAAATATTTTTATTAATCAAGCCTGTTTAGGCTTTGTAACTAACTTTTCTGTAAATAATTGAAAGACACATAAGTATGTTCATGAAAGCATTTAAATTCTTTTTATTAATCAAGCTATAATTTAATGTTCTTGTTTCTATTTTTGGAGATTTAGCATTTTAAGTTTTGTAAGAAATCTTCCTAGTCTTTAAATTATTGAAGCAGAATACTAAAAATGATACACAATAAGCATTAAAATACTATATTCGCGGTATTTAAAATCTCATTTTTTTTGCATTTACTAAATGATACTAACTCGATATCTAAAGTAAAACAAATTTACATATATTGATTAAACTTTTTACTGAGTTGATCAATTGATCGAGTTTTTATTTATTGGTTTTATATGCATGTGTTTGAATAATTAGATGATATGTAAGTTAAAATTATGAAATATATTAGAATGGTCATGTAAAAATTGGTATATAATAATAGCCTTTAATTAATTTTTTAGTCACTTGATGAATTTGATTACAAAAATTTGAGATTACATGATCTAATAAATTTTTTTTTTTTGTTACTAATTATGATTAATAATTTATCAGATAATTTTTGAAATTTATTAAAGTAAATTATGAATAACTAAATTTTTTTCATCAGAATTTCTTCGTATTTACAACCTAACACATTCAAAATCTAATCAGCTCTCTCAAGAGTAAATTAATTTTCTTTTACAATTAATATAGAGAGAGGCTTTATTAAATTTATAAAAAGTAAATTTAAAAACTTTTTCAAGTAACAATGTCTCAAAATCGTTCAGCTAAATTGCTAAATTATTTTAACGCAAATTAACGTCTTTAATCTCACGCAAATGTTGCACGCCATGCGTTAGAAATCGCTATTATATAATATTTACTTAAGAATAATAAATTTATCCTAAATATTAAGTAATTTTTTGTTTATAAAGTATCTTAATTAAATTGTGAAATGAAATTACTAAATAAAAATTTTAATAATTAGTTATAGATGCTTACACAACATATAGAAATAAAAAATAACCATGATTATTATTGATCTTCTCAAATTCATGCAAAAATTCATTATTTTTTGTTTTAATTTATACACAAATAACTCGTTTCGCGCTTCAATGATCTATCTTTTTATCTTTTTTACCGTATTGATTTTGATAATTAGGCAGTTTACATAAAAATTTAATATAGTTTTACACTGACAACAAATTCTTTAGTTTTTGCCTAAATTTTTTTAAATATATACTGTTAATAGATGAGCAACATACACCTTTTATAAGCCTATTTAAAGGATTTTTAGCTATTAAAATGTTTCTAGGACTGTAGGGTTTCAAAATAAATCTATGATACCCAAAATGTTTTGTTTTACTTCTTATTTCTTTTACAAAAAAATTAATTCTGCTTAGTTATTTGTAATAGCTTCTATTTATTTTTGTCTCTGATTATCTTTTTATTAAATAAAAAAATTTTAAATCTCGAAATACCATACAAAATATTCAAAAGTTAATAACAAAAAAAACAGATTTTATAACAAAAAAGAAGTAATCTATCTTTTTCATAGTAAACTGTTGATTACTTTACTTTCTGTTTTAAGTCAAAAAAATTTACACTTTGAAATTAGAAAATGTCAGAATCATTTAATTTCAAAAAAAATATTTAAAAATATTATAAAAATACTACTGAAAATTATTATTAGTATTTACATAATCAAAAAACACAAATTATCCCACTCAAAACATCTTAAAAATTACTTTGACAAAATGTATTATTTATTTATTTATTTCAGTAATTTCCAAATTTTTTCAAAGTAAATTCCTTTCTAATAAAAAAAATCTATTTTCTTATATAGAAATCTAATAGCTGCTATTAAAAATAGCTACAGCTGGCCGTCACTTTCAAACTAATAAAAACTTAATCCAAATAAATTTAGCAAAGCACTGGCTAGAATTGAATTGATTATAGACCAAAAAGTGTAATTTTACAACCATGAATTCAATTATTTTGAATTATATAGTCTGTTTACATACTAACATGAAAAAGAAAATCTTGATTGATTTTTTTTTTTTAATATTCATTATTTGATTTAACCCAAAAAAGTTATTAATTAGATTATGATAAAAATCAATAAATAATTTAAATAATTCTTCTAATAAAAATGAGCATTCTCGCTTGAAATATCTTATTACTAATTTTATTAATATTAATATTTGATTTATAAATGCATATTTTCTAAAGAACTTTTAACTATCAATAATTTCTTTTAATAATGGGAAAAAAATTAACTTTTTTTATTTAATTTGTCATTTTCTTTAAATTTTCTTTAATTCTAGATAGCTTCCCCACTTGAAATCAATAAAGAAATAATTTAAATACTGTATTGTTTTTAAAGAAGCCTACCCTATTCATTTATATTATTTAAATAAAACGCATTTAGTTTAAATAGCAAGAAATTTTGTCAAACATTCAGTTAAGAAAACATAATATACTCTATTGATAGTAGTGTTTATAGATACTTTTCGTTCAAATATTGCTGATAACTAGCATAATTCATTTAAAATAATTGTTTTTGAGTAGAATCAATTGTAAAAAATGTTCTTTTTAGCATTTTTTTATCTAATTATCAATGCTATTTACTATTCACTAAATTAGTTTCGTTAAATTGGATACCATCAACAAAAAGCTTAGTAAAATGAAGTTGAAGGATATTTTTCTCTTTATAATTAAGATTATATAATTATTTCTTAAAGTATATTCCTTTTTGTTGAGTCATATATAAAAATCTGTTTACAATTTTAGCAGTTTATGTGACTTTTTTTATCTTGCTTTACAAAAATTACAAACAAATAAATCAGTTTTTGATTATAAAAAAGTCAAAAATATTTTAAAGTTCAATAAAAAAAACTTCTCACTGATTACAAAATTCGTTTATAAATCATTTTAATACAGAAAAAATATGTTTCACATCTAAATTATAGGTTTTTTTCTTGAATTTTAGAAATAATTTTTTGAAAATAAACCAATAATTGATCCTTTTAATGATAATAATTGATGATAAATAAAAAATCAAATGAATTCAAATTAAAATTTATTTGTCAACAAAAAATGATCTAATTGTTTTACTAACTGTCAAATTTCTTTTTGCTTAAATTTTAGAAAATTTTCAGATTATTTTATTTTGTTGATAAATAAATTTATTTAGCTAAAAAATACTCTAAATAGCGGTGCGCCAAAAAATTTATTTAATTAATTATAAATAAAATACCATGATTATTTATTTAGTTTCATTAGAAAAACGTTTTATTGAATATGTTTTAGTATGTTTTTTTCTCTTTTTGGCTGTAATCTTCGTAAATATTATTTTTTAAAATTGAAACTAATTTTAGATTTTATTTAACATTTTCTTAAAGATCAATCAATGAATAAATGAATGAATGAATGAATGAATGTCGAAGTTTTAGAATTTTTATGAAATTATATTTAAAACTAAATAAAATAATCTTGCTCATTTTCACTAAATATTTTATTTAATGCTTGTCGGTAAAAAATATGAATTGAAATCAAATTTAATAATGTTTTTTTAACTTTGTTTTTAGCTTGACGGTATCTACTTAAAATCAGTTTAATTTTTAAAAATAGTTAGCTGGCTATATAGATAGATATAATTAAGATAATCAAATATTTAGAATTTGATTTATTATTTAGCAACAACAAATATATAATTCAAATCATAGAGTATTTCTGATATTTGAGGCACACTAATTAATTAATTCCTGATATAAATAGTAATCAAAAACTATCAAAAAAGATAAATCATATAAATAATAAAATCAAACCAAGCATCATAAAAACAGACAAAAAATAACTAAACAAAAAACATCCTTATAATTTAGTGTTTCCCTATGGAGATCGAAGTAAATTTACAAATTTCTAACTAGATTGCTGGTGATAGAGAGGTTTATTAAAGGACAAAGTAAGAAATGTCAGATTAATATTGCACTACAAAGATTAGTTCTACTGAAACCAATGATATTGAAAGTGACTGTGGGATAAGCTAATGCATATCACCAATTGGGAGCGAAGAGTTTTTAAAAATTAAGTCCGAGTCTCAAGAAAAGCTAAAAGATCCTTAAAGCAAGACCGCTTACATTATGCTGGTAAATAATTTCTTTTTTATGGGATAGCTTTTGCTATTATTACATCTTTGTTAGTTTATTATGCAAATATAAACACTCCTTTTTAATTTAGTAAAAAAGGAGACACGTTTAGCTGGACCAAATAACTGAAATGGAAGATGTGAGTTCATCTGTGATCTCAGATTCTGATGTTCAGCAGTCCTATGAGTTTTAGAGAAAAATGATCAAAGTGTCTTCTCAATTTAATGCTTACCTTGATAAAAGTATTAACATTAAAAATGACTTTAAAATCTCATTTTAATTTCGAAATCTTAATATTTTAGATATTTACTGTGATCAGACAACATCCTACGCTCCAATTGCATAATCAACTCCAGAAGCTGAAGAGGTACCTTATATAATTAATTCATTTATTCATTTATTGGTTTTTGATGCAAGAGATTCATAATTTTTTTCTAAAATAGTAAAAAAAGAGCTTTGCTACAAATTTCAACAAAAACTTCAATAGCGAAAAAATGAGCAAAATATTCAGCTCTTCAAAGGATATAAATCTTGTATAAACAGATGTCCCAGAGAGATTTCAGCTACTCCTTAAGTAATTTTGGAAATTGAGCCTATTTTATTTTTTAAGTTCTACTTTTAAATATAAAAAAAATAAAATTAATAAATTATTATCAAATAGTAATTTCGTTGCAGGAAAGTAGATCAACGAAGATGTTATGAAGCATTTAGTAAGATGGATATACAGTAATCTTTCTTAAAAAGATGGAACTAATAAAATTAAACTCGAGACTGTTGAAAACGTGGTTAGATTAGTTGTTTAACAAAAAATGGAAGTTATGACAATTTGGAATAACGAAAGTAACTTCATTCCTAATATAAGCATCTAAACACTCTGGGATATCTTTAACTTGATGATTAACTACAAAGATGAAATTTATTTCCCAAGGTATTTATTTCTGAATAATTTATTATTTCTCAAAAGCTTCTTTTTCATGAAAATAATTTTAAATATTAATGAATAATTCATTTTTTTAAAATTAGAAGCAGAAATGAAGAAGTTGTAATTGAAATGTACTCTATCAGATAGATAAGTGATATTATTTAGTTTTTCATGAATGTGGCCTAGAATAGCAAAGAATTCAATGACATTTAGGTAAAAAATAATTTTATTAATTTATCAATTAGACCATAATTTATAAATTTATTATAAAATAGCAACACCTAAATTACCTAAAGTGCTGTTTTGAGATTTAGGCTAGAAAAGTTTCTGATTTACTCTAAAGCCATCTGACCAAGATTAATTAAGCCAGAGAGTACAATATTCCTTAAATTATATATTAATATTTTGATGATTCTTCTTGCTGTGCTGAGATGCTTTTCCCAAAAATCACAGACCTAGCTCCTTATAAAGAAGAGTATGAAGCTAAGTTCAATCCTATCAGATAGCAAGCATCTTAAAAATTGATCAACCAAATGGAGATATACAATGAAGAAAATCTATTGAGTCATATCTATTAGAACTATACTCAGCTTTCCTAGTAAGAAAGACTTAATCTATCAGAATTAATTTAAGACTACATCTGCATTGACTTTCTTTACAATCCTATAATAAAGAAGTTTATTATTGACAATTATATGAAGTATGCAGTTTTATCAACTTCTCCTTAGGCTCATGTAATAGGATTCAACATTTATCATGAGTTTTTTGCTGCCAAAAAAATCATAAAAAGTATTATTTATTATCTTTTATTTACTTATTAAATAATATTTAAAGCAATAGACTAAGATATATTTTTCTTTTTTGCTAAAATAAGCAAACCAATTTTTAAAAATTTTCCATTAATTAATTGAATAGAATTTTAATACTATCAAGTTAAACTTCTACTTCAATAATATCTGAATGAAAAACAGTCAATTTAATATGAAATAATTAGAAAACAAAAAAAACTAAGACTTTTGTTAACTAATAGCCATCTTCTTATGATCATAATATATTATTGTTGATAAAAAATAGTTATTTTATATATTTATACTATATAGAAAATTATAATAATTCATCATGACTTTATCATTAATTTTTTTTTTAAAAAAAGAGCCTCTAAGTGAGATTACGAGCAATGAATTTCTGACTATCCTTTAGGCTAGCTAATAGAACTTAATTGAATGCAAAATTCTATTGCCTTGGTAAATAGATCAAGGCGAAGACTTGATTTATAGAGAGATTAGCTAACATTTTTAACCTCATTTAGCTAGCAAGTCTGAATCACTTAATTCTTATACCTAAAATCTTCTTCAAAGGCTCTTAAAAAACTATTTGTAATTAATTTAATTGAAATATTTTAGATAAAAATAATATTTTTAATGGTTTATAAAAAAATAACTATTAGATATCCATACGCTCAACAATAAGTATATAAACATCTTGAAAATAAATCCTTAACTGAAGTAAGAGATATCTGTGTTTCTAAATTCAAAGAATATATAAGCTATGTAATAAAATATTTATTTATTAAACAATCCATTCAATATTTTAAATAAAATAATTTCCAACTGAGTAAAAAAATATGAATAAAATATTTTTTTTGCTTAAATAAAAAATTTATCTTGAGTGATTAAAAAAATAAAATTTGAATTAATGATATAGATGAAAACTTACTTATTTCCCTATACAATTAATTATTAAATCAACTTTATCAGTTTTTGAATTACTTTAATTTGTAATATTTCTGGTAGTTTAATTAATTGCTTAAGTCCTACCCCAAAGATTTTATTAAATTTAAAGCAGCTTCACGTTTTGAAAAATTATTGCATGAAATTTTTTATTATCCCAAATTATTACATATTTTTACAAATAAATAGAAGATAAATTTCTTTGCCCCTGTAATTTATTTTAGTGGTAAGAGATTCTATTTGAAAATTAAATAAATTGTTAATATTTAAAAAAGTAAGTTTCTTGAATGTTAATTTGATTGTATTTTTCACTCAATCACTCAACAATAAAATAAATTAATTTTTTTAAAAATGTAAGATAGATGCTTTTTTTTTTTGTCAAATTATGATGACGTAACATCAATTAAAAAAAACAATAATTTTTTTCTTTTAAGTTTCTCTTAAAAATCCTATATATTTATACACAAGACAACTCTGATTTTGAATTATTTAATAGGGTCCATATCTTATTAGAGATAGACAGGATTAACTTGTAAAGCCTGAAACAATATTGTCTTTTTATGTGCATGAAAGCTCTGGAATTGTTGGAGTTTCAATGATAAGCTAGGACGGAAAAGAAATTCACAAGAATTGTTTGGAATATTATTTTAATGCTGATAAATTAGTATCATAAAAGAGAGAACAAGAAATCAAAAATTTATATGAATTTATTAGAAACAGATAACCTTATGTCATTATTGTTTCATCAAACTGCTCTAGAGCTCTTGTACTGAAATCTAACCTCTATATTCAATTTAAGGTAAAAATTAATCAATGAATTAATTAGTAAATTTAGAGTTGATTGCAATGTTTAATATTTTTTAGTAAATTTTAAGAAAATTATTGAATTAACTCTAATAACAAAGCAAATAGCTAAATAAAAAGCTAAAAAATAATTAAATAAATAAATGATTTTTATTCATCAAAATATTAGAACTTATGCAGGAACATTCTTATGTGTGAACAAACTTTGATGACTTGCTACTTAAACTAGTCTTCTTTTATCCAGTCTCCTAAGGATAAATACATATTCTTAGCAAGAAAATAAGCAAAGGCATTTTAGTTTAGACTATTGGAAGTATGCTCACTTTGGAACTATGAAAGCAATCCATTGCTTGAGATTAAGCTTCATCCTTTCTAGGTATAAATTAGAATTTACTAATTCCCAATTTTTTTTACTTTTTATTGCAGCATTTTTCTTGTGTCATTTATTTCAAAATATATAATAAAGGGATTATTTTAATCTTCATCTAATCTATTTTAAATATTAAGAAAAAGGTTGACAAAAAGGAATTATAAATTAGATTTGAATAAGTTATTTAAGAAAGAATATGCCAAGATGGTTTAGAATTCAAAACACTATTTGATAAAAATCTATCGTTTAAAGATTGCTTACAATTTATACCAGGTTTTGGTCCAAGAAAATCTCATTTCTTTATCAGTTAGTTTGAATAAGGCAAAGATTTCAAAGAAATTACTTCTAGAAAAAAGTGCATTTAGCTCAATTTGATGGGGGAGAATCTTATTGTCAACTGTATGGCTTTTATGATGTTCTCTAAATCTGACAATCTCCTAGATCAAACTAAAATACCTTACAATCGTAAATCTTAAATCAATCTATTACTTCATGTTTAAAAAATACTTTAAATTTTACTTTGTTATTTTTTCAAATTCCTACTTACTCTATCTTAATAAATTTGAATAGATAGATACTTAAGCAGTAATTTTTAATTTTAAGTTAATTGCTTTCTTTCATTCTTTCTTTCTTTAAAATTATTTTTATGAGTTAAAATTTATAAAAATTAATAAAGAGTATTTCATTGTGAATCATATTGTTGAAACCATTGACAAATGCTAATTGCTTGATTAAACACCTCAACAAACTGCTGTTTAATCAGGTGATATGGTAAATTTCTAAGGTTAGTTATAGAAAATGATTTCAAAACCTGAAGTTTGGATGAACAACTTTGACATTAATGATTATAGCAAACTCTTAGAAAAAAATTATCAGAGACCAAATATGGTAATTGTTTTGTCTAAAATATTAGAAAAATTGTGTGCGTTATCAAATTTAAATGAAAAAATGAAAATGATCCCACCTGAATTGAGCTTGAAATAAATTTTTGAGTCAATCTACAACATTCATCCAAATTGCATTAGAAAAGGTGCTTAGCTCATGTTAAAATTTAGAGATATTACTGAAAAATACATTGAATTTACTTCAAAGGATTTCAAAATTAGATGCAGACTAATGAAGTAATTAATTTATATTTTTATTTTTAACATACATACATACCAACCTTATTTAAACACATTTTTCTTAATGAAGGTCAGACATTCCTAATGGGCTGGCAGTAGAAAAATTCTATTAGAAAAAAAGGAATGCTGAGATTGAACTGATTCTTGATTCTACCAAAGTGTTTGAAAATCAAAATGAAAATACTCATTAAATCGATGCGATCTTCGATAACAAAGTAACATTCACTTATCCGGATTACAAAGCTCTAGCAACGCAGATTGTGACAGAGTTCAAAGACAAAAACCCTTATTTTGGTCAGTTAGATTAAACAGACTTACCTTCCACGAGAGTAGACTTAAAATCTTAGTTTAATATATTCTCTAAAGAAATGGAAAAGAATCCTCATAATGTGATTGATCTTACTGAAAGTACTCCATCTTTCTAAATGCAATAGCAGTGTAAACAAATTTAAGAATCTTCTTCTTCTTCTTGGGCTAACTCTTCCGGCTCTTCTACTGTATAAAGTAATTAAACTTGGGCTAGTAACGATTCTAATCAGGGATGGAATAATAGCAACTAAGCTTAAAATGAGCAGTCGCTAAGATAAAAAGATAATTCTTAATCAGAATTTAAAAAACCTTTTAATAAGAACAACAATTAGAATGATTTCTCAGCAGGTGATAATTCTTCATCATCATGGGGTACCAGTTAAACGAAACCCTCTTGGGAGTCTAAATAAAGTGAATCTAATAACTTTAACGACTAGCCTTTGAGAAGTAGAAATTAGTAGTAATAAAACTCAAATTTTAAAAATGATAACAATTCATTTGGGAATAAAGAATAGTCCTCAGGATGGAATTAGTCTAATAACAATAATAATAGTGATACGAGTGGATGGGGTAATAGTAGCAATGATTCAGGCTAAAATGCTTCCAAAGAAGATGGATGGGGTTCTTCCAATAATAAAACTAATTCTAATGAAGGAGGAGGATGGGGATAAAACATGAATAAATCTTCTGATAATGATTGGAGTAAATAGGATAATTCAAGTAGCTGGGGTGGTGCTTAAAATAACAAAGCTCCTACTAATAATTTAGCAAAAAGTAGCTCAAACGAAGGAGGTGGATGGGGAAACAACTCATCATCTTCTTCTTCAAATAATTGGGGAGCATCGAAAGACCAAACTTCTACAAATGAAAGTGGTGGAAATGGCTGGAATTCTTCATAAAATAATGATAACTCAGGATGGGGAACTTCAAATACTTCATCATCTAGTAATTTTGGCTAGAATTCTGGTAGAGAAAGAAACTAAAATGGAGGTAACAAGGGAAAAGGCTGTTTCAAATGTGGCAAAGTTGGTCATATGGCAAAAGACTGCACAGAACCATAGCAACAAGGCAGAAAATAAAGTGGCGCTTGCTTTAAATGCAACCAAGAAGGCCACATGTCTAAAGATTGTCCAAATCAATAATAAAAAAAAAGTGGATGTTTTAAATGCGGTGAAGAAGGGCATTTTTCAAAAGATTGCCCCAATCCCCAAAAATAATAGCAATAAAAACCTAGAGGGGGCGCATGTTTTAAATGCGGAGAAGAAGGGCACATTTCAAAAGATTGTCCTAACCCTTAAAAACAGTAGTAAAAAAATACATGTTTTAAATGTAAACAAGAAGGCCACATTTCCAAAGATTGTCCAAACTCATAAAACTCAGGAGGAAATAAGTGCTTTAACTGTAATTAAGAAGGTCATATGTCAAAAGACTGTCCTAACCCATCTTAAAAGAAAAAAGGATGCTTCAATTGTGGAGAAGAAGGTCATTAATCTAGAGAATGCACTAAAGAGAGGAAGGAGCGTCCACCACGCAATAATAACAACAATAATAATGGTAATTTTAGAGGAAATAAGCAATTTGGAGGAGGTGGAAATTCTAATGGAGGCTAATCATGGGGAACTTCCTCTGGCAGTGATTGGAATTGTTAAAGTAATGTCTAAGAAAGCACAACTACATCATCTGGAGGATGGGGTAGCAGTGGATCTGGTAATTAAACTGGAGGAGGATGGGGATCTAATGATAACCAATAATAGCAAAATGAAAATACAGGAGGAGGCGGGTGGGGATCATCCAATTCAAATTAAACCAATAATGAGAGTTCTTGGGGTTCAAACAATCAGGCATCTTCAGGTGAAAATTAAAATAACTAGTGGGGTAACGGAGGAGGATCAGGTGGTTGGTGAAGCAAATTAATTACTGATTAGTTTTTTTTGTTTGTGACAGTTAATTAATTCGATTGAAAGAGAACTTACTTCTTAATTAAGTTGAGTGTGAAGAGAAATTTGAATGAATAGAAGTAGGTTTTAAAGTTAATCAATTAAGTTAATACAAGAAAACTCAAACAAAAGATAATTAATTTATATATAACTCTATTTAATCAATAAAATAAACAAACATTTTTTAATCCCCTAAAGTTATTTGTTGTAGATTATGTTTTTTAATAACTAACTAACTAAATAAATAAATAAATTATTTGAATAGACTTTAAGAAATAATGTGTCATTTTTGATTGTTTTCTTGAAATGAATGTTTATTATAAAATTTGCTTATTTTTAATTTTTCTGAAAGGAATGAGGCTAATTTGTTTCAAAATAAGTAAGGAAGTAAGCAAAAAGTGAAGGAAAACAAAAAAGAGCAATTTGCAATATTTTCGCACAAAAATCAAATAAACAAATAAAATTTTATTTTTTTCTTTATCAAATTTAAATTTACAAATGTTTTTTTAAAATACTTTATAAATAATAGCCTTTCAGCTAGAGCTCAAAAATATTTAGTAGCAATATCTTCAAAGGATATTTTATTAATTTCATTTTAAAGCTGTTTTTATTACAATTTAGGATTAAGTGTATTTGTTTTGGTCTCCTTTTACTAACTATCTTGTTTGAAATTATTAAAGGTAAGAAGATTTTCTATTTATTTAATTTACTATTTTTATTTTTTAAATGTCTTGAATTATATCCATTTAATTACCTATATTATTGCTTAAATTTCACACAAAAACTGATAAGTTTTGTTTGGCTAGCAATGATCTTTGAAAATAGAGAATGTTTTTAGCAATTTAAGACAATATATTATTATATTTTTATGTTTTTTTCTTTCTATAAGTTAAAGCTGTCATTGTATTATTTTGATTCTTTTTATAGTTACTTTTCTCTATATTTTTTAAATTTGTTTAAAAAAATTTTCCCAAGTTACAATGATTAATTAAATTATCATAATTCAATAAAATTTGTATTTTTTTAAATATTATGTCTTTTATGTATAAATAATACAATTTTATTTCTTTTCTTCTTTGAAAAAATAGAATTTATTTAATTTAATAATTGTTAATAATTGTAAATATTTTTAAGAATAAATATCTGACCTGAATAAAAAATACTTCTCAAGATTATCATGAATATCTACTTTATACAATTATATAATTTTTATCAATCTAACAAGTATAATTTGATCTTAACAATTAATAAATAAAAAAGAAAATAATTATTATTTTTTATTTTTAATATTATGTAAATACTTTATACATTTTAAATCGTAAAATTTATATTTAAAGAAATTAAAATTAAATATTAATTAATAAGATTTATTATAATTTAAATTCTAAAGGAAAAAAAAAATATTAAAAAATAATTGAAAGTTAAAAAAGTATTTGAATAAGGAGTTGTATTGAACAAATCTATCTTAAATGAATAAATAAATACATTAAAAATAATAATTAATGCTGCAAAAATCTTGAGAATGACTTTACCCTCATTTTTTTAATATATAAATATTTGATTAAAAAATTTAGTCATTTATAAAAACATTAAGAATAGACTTAATCAGTGATCATAGATTTATAATCTTAATTAGAAAAAATAGTGTATTTGAATATCCTGAATATTTTAAATTTTTTTTGTCTACTTTTAAATAGAATATCTTAGAATATATTCAGTAAAATCACTGGATTTAATTATATTTGGTGAATAATTAATTACTTTTTTAATTTATAAATTATATAAATATATATTAATCAATAATATTTTAATACCAATAATTAATGAGAAAAACTTCATTTATTTATTTTTTACTCATCGCATAGCATTTATATATAAGTAAATGTAGGAATACATCTAAATAATTTTATTTTACCTTATTAATTTTGTTAGTTTATTTATCTAATAAGATTGTTATGAATTAAAAATAATTATTTTAAATATTTACAAATGTTAAAACTTTGAATGATAAATAATATTTATTGATATATATAACTATTATTGGTGTTTAAATGTTGACAATAAACTTTTGGTACTATAATATTTCAAAAATTTACTATTAATATGATTTAATAATTTATTCATTTTCTCTTTTTTATACTTTTATTGATATTATAATTTAATTTAACAAATATTATTTAAAAAAATAATGTCTTAAATTTTGATTAGTTATTATTAAATACTTTTTGTGTATTTAAGATATCATTTATATTATTTGAATAATTCATTTTTCTCTGTTTTAACTGGTATTGTCATTTATAAATATAAATTTGCTTTTTTTCTAGCAATTTATCTATCTTTTCAAACATTTTTATAATTTTTCTCTTAAACATAAAATATTTACTGTATTAATTAATTCATTTTGAAAAATTTATTTTGTTAAGCTAAAAAGAGATAAATAATTTTGGCATTTTTTCAGTTTTTAACTTGCCTATCGTTATGTTTAAACACATTATTTATAAGATTTCGTTCAATAATTAAATAAATAGAATAATTGCAAAATGTGGAGATAGATTTTTAAAATCTTAAAGCTATTATTTATAAGCTGATTTACAACATGAATAATATAGAAAGTTTATTGCATAACATTTGAAAATTTACTATATCACATACCAATTTAAGGTAATTCGTTTCTTGACTTAAAACCTTTTTAAAAATAGAAATTAATATTAAAATTTGTGTTTTTTGGCAATGTACACATAAGCAAATGAAAAATGAATTGTATCTTAAATTACCTAAGTAAATAATTAAAGGGAGGTAACCCCAATATATAGCTTTCATTAATAAATCAGTGGGTTATTAGAGATTGCCCCATAACTTGGATAAAATTTGCTTCATTCCTAATTTGTTTTAATTGTTTTATTTACTAAAGCTATTAATTAATTAATTTCTTCTTTTTTATTCTTTAATATTCTACACAGCAAAAAGATAAGCTAAAATATCTAAAGGTTCATAATATCTATCTATCAATCTATCTATCTATCTGCCTGTCATTCAAATCATAAACAAATATATGAATTCTAAATAACTTCATCTTTTTTAGATATAAATAGTTTCATCATACACATATCCAATTCATAAGTAAATATATAAATAATTTAATGAAATTAATTAATAAAACAATTAAATGCCTTTAGAACTTTCTTTTTAGTTTTCGCATTAAGAGCTCTCTTGTTTATGCAAGACCCAAAAAATTTCCACAAATTAAATTTTAAGTTAAAAATGAGAAATTTATTTTAACAAGTGATTTTAATAAAAAAGTAAAAACATATTCTAATTTAAGTTGACTTTAATATGAATTTATTTATTTAATTATTTATTTACTTACTTACATACTGAGAATCAAAATACATATTTAACATACTAGAAATAATTTAAATTATTATTAAGAATTAAATTAATAAATAACATAATTAATTGAAATAGATTTTTTATCCTTGTTTATCAAAAAAAGATAAACAATTTAAATAATTTGTAATTAAAAACCATCAAATCTCTTTCTTTCCTTGGTAATATCTGCTTTTGTCTAAGATTTTATTTTACAATTTTTCAATTAACTTCTTCTTTAAGATCTCCTTAGCCAAGCATTTTTCTGTTGCTCCTTCAAATGCTTTTTACGTTTCTGATTTAAATTAACCTGAGTAAGATGGAGTTTAATCAGGAGGACTCTAAATAATTTAATTAAAATTAATTTAAAAATTAATTCTTCTTTTTTAAATATTAATTTATTCATAAAAATTTTGAGTAACTTTTATTTAAAGTTAAAATTAAATATTTTTTTATTCATTTTATTTATTTATTAATTATTTTAAAATGGCTTATTTTTTTAATTAAATACATGTTAACGTTTAGTTGGAAGCTAAAAGAAGTTATTTTTTTTCTCATCAAAGTATCTTTGTGTAGTTGATTCACCGATAAAGATTCCTATGTTAGGAAGTGGGTTCATATTTTTTGGGACACACTTTTTGCTTGGAGTGGCATCGAATTTTTTCTGAAAATTTTATTCATAAGTAGTGATATGGTTGAATGGTAGCTTATCTAAGACAGTCTTTTGTTAAGATTGCTTAATCAGATTGACACTTGGAATACCCCAATTAACAAACTAACTCTAATAAAAAAAGGAATTAGCTTGCTTAAACATAAATAATTTTTACATTATAAGACGAAAGACAAGAGATAGGAGCTTTATTTTCAGTATAAGTTTTTTATTTTATTTTAAAAGGATCTTCTAATGATAATCTCATCTTATAATCATTCTAATTTTTAAAAAATTAAACAAGATGAATTAATTACAATAAATTTAAATTCATTTTAATTATTTTAATTTTTAATTGAAAAATTTGTAAGTAGACTACAATTTTAATGAAACTTATTTTTACCTTGGTAGTAGAACAGTAAAGCTCTTTCTATCCATCTAATTAGCTTTTATATTACATTTTAAGTTAATTCAAAGAGTCAATAGATTTTGAATCTATGTCATTTGCTCTTTATTTAAAAGCTTATCTATAAGTGGAAGTCCAGCTTTACTTTAAATTGGTATCAAGGTACTATGATAATTACTTGCATTTAGTAATGCAAGACCCACAACTACATAAAGAACAAAGACACTTCCCTAAAAATTAATAAATAAATATTTAATTAAGTAATTAAAATCATTCGATAAACATTGTATTTTCAATATAAATAAACTCTGCTCTTTTGCATAATCATAATTCTACTAAAATTTTAAATAAAGAAAACATTATTACCAGCCTTATGATCAAAATAGTTTGGTTAGGTCTGCATTAGATATTAAATCATTTCTTATTCATGAGAAAGAGTGCTTTCAGTTAGGTTTTCTTAGGAGTATCTAACTTGTGAAGGCGAATACTATTATTCGCTTTACTTATCAGTAAAATTTTTATTACTTAATTTCACTTGGTATTCACTGATTACTTCTTCATCATTAATCTGAGATATTTTTTCCTCTTGTTTAACCTCAGTGAGTAAATTTTCGAAATCAGAAACCTCTGCTTAATTTTATTCTTGAAGTTCTAAATGCGAATTATGCAAAATGTTGTTCTCTTTATGCTAGTCATTTTCTGTCATCTTTTCATTTTTAATTATATGCTATTTTTAAAATTTATTTAAAGTTATTATGTTGTGGTTGAGCTTATTTATGCAAAATGTAAATAAATAAATTATTATTATTATTAAATAAATCTAAGACATACATTAATAAATAAATTAATCAATTTATTAATTTTTGTGCAAAGTAATTAATAAAATTAAAGAATTTTGTCATCTTTATACTTAGTTACAGAACATAACTTGTTAAAAGTACCAGCGTTTTAATTAAAAAAAACCAACTAAAAGTTTTTATGCTGTATGCTGAAATTTATTTTATAAGATTAAATTAATTGTTACCTCTTGGCTTATGCTCCTGTTCACATTTCTTTTAGTATCCTTTGAGACAATTATGGAGTTATTTACATTTACCTTTGAGTCAGCTACTGCTGCTGTGATTGAATTTTCTTCTTTTTTAATTGGTTTAAGAAATTTTTTTTTGATTAAATTATTGGAGAAGCTTCTTTTGACTTTCATCTTGTTTTAAACCAAGTCATTTAATACTTGGTCATACGTGTTTGAATTTAAGCTATTTTTTAACAACTTTAAGTTGTATTTTACTTAGGGCGAAACCAACTTTTCATTAACAAGGCTATAATTTGGATTAGTAAAATCTAAGCTATTATTGTATTCCTACAATGTTGCAAACGAGTTTACTTTGTTACCTAGAGATTTTAGTCCTCTTGGGTTATAGGAATCGTTGATTAGATTTTTTTATGTACTAGCTAATTAGCTTTAACTATAAACGCTTTGATATACGTGATTGTTATCTTTCTTGACTGTAACTTCTTTTTATTCTAATAACTCCCCTTTTAAATTCTTCACAATTCTCCTTAGTTTAATTGAGTTACTTTACTCTTATTAACTCTCAAACTAACTTTTTGCTCTTTAACTACTAAGCAGGGAAACTGTATTCGTTGAATTGGGTGAAATCTAACTCATGTTGGAACCACTTTTCTTTTTAAACAGAGGAGAGTGCAAAACCTAGTTTTACTAAGGCACATCTGAACCTTTTATCTTCAATAAGCTACTTTGAAATTTCTTTATCCTCTACTCTAATTCATTCTCCTTTTACTGAGAATTTTGGTTCGAAAACTATGTGCTTACTATTTAGGAGCTTTGCTAATATCCTTTTGATAAGCTTTACTCTGATTTTTAAGAAGAAAAAGGATGTTTTGCCTCTTCTTGACCTTTGTGCCTGTTAAAACTAGGACTTGCTACAGATAACATTGATTTACTTAAAATGTAAATTTAAGTTATTAGTTTGCCTTTTAATTAAAATTATTAAGAGTGTTAAAAAATTATAAATAAAAATCTTTATTTACTCTTTTATAGTTTTTACTAGGGTAGCAAATAAGTACTTTTTATTTATTTATTTATTAATCTAATCAATTTGTTATTTGATCTTAATTATTTTCACAATCTATAATGTAAATAAATATTAAATTCGCATTTCAATAATAGCCACTAAATACCATTTTTAATATTTCTGAATTAAATATTTTGTAAAATTATATAAGCCATTCATTTGAAAATAGAAACAGGTGTAATCAAAAATTAGAATTTTTTTAGATATCTTTCTGTAAATCAATCATTTTTTTTCTAACAATAAAAATTCATAAATATTTTTCAAATAGTTTATTTAATCATTAAACTTTTATAAAAAACCCTCTAAATATTTTGGTTAGAAGGAGATTCTGAAAAAATATCCTCACTCTATTCTTATTACTATTTGTGATTAATTTATTATTTTTCTATCATCAATCAAAAATAACTTGTAAATACAATTAAATATTTTGGAGTTGAATCATTTGTTAAAGTATCAATTAAGAAACTACTGTAAATAATTTTTAATTTGAGAAAGTGTTTTTCAAATTTTTCTTCTAAAATTTTTGGTGCTTAGATAATATATTCTAAATTTTTAAGTGAGTGAGCAGATTGTTTGTAAATTGGTATTTTGTGGTATTTCTACATTTCATAAATAAATAAAAATGAGGAGATATCTAATTAGTAATAAAATATATTAACTCACAATATGAAATCCTAATATATATATTAAGTACTATAAAAATGTTTTTAAATAATACAAATAAAAGAATTTATCATAAAATATTAGCTTTGATAAAATTAAGTGAATCTGATGGTTCAAAGAGACATATTTATTTATGCATAATTCATTCAACTTTAATGAGTCTATTGCTATTAAATGTATTTATGTTTATAATTTAAAAAAATTATTATGATTATGAAAATTTATTTTTTTATTAAATTTTATAAATAATTTATCTATTAGAGTTAAATTAAATTAAATGGCTAATAGTTAAAATTTATTTTTGTTACTTTTTGGAAAGAAGAAAATTTTAAAGTAGTAAAATTTCCACACTAATTGAGCATTTACTCTAATTCTCTTAAAGAATCAGCACTTATCATATTTGATCTTTTAATTTTAAAAATTATTTTAAATTCATATTAATTTATTTATACTTTTTTTTACTAAAGATAAAGTTTTAAACTATTTAGATTTGTCATTTATTTAAGGATCTTTCCTAATTCCTTAACTCCTTAATCGCTTATTTAGTTATAGCTTATTATTTAATGGTTGATTTTAATAATTAAATTATAAAATAAAAAATTAATCTGAATTTACTCTAAATGTAGTACTAGCTCTTTTAAATTTTAATTTTTTGATAATTATGATATTAGCTATGTTATCCCGTTATTTCCAATCTTGTTTTCACTAAAAAAATAATTTAATTAATACAATAATTTAATTGAGATTTAATATTCTACTATAAAAATAAGCTCAAGTCTTATATGTTTGTACACTAACCAAGTTTCCCTAAATCAGTAATGCTGCTATCCTTTAAATTGTTAAATCTTTATTTAATATTTAAATTAAAAATTAAATTATGGTTATAAAATAATTAAATTTACCCTAAATCCAAACTTAATTTTGTAATATTTTTACATGTAGAAATAGATTAAATCAAGCTAGATACTCCTTTTTATCCAAAGCAATTTTCACTTTTAAAATTAATGTTTTAAATTGAGAGAGTAATCAAATAAATTATTAATTAATTACCCAATGTCAATGACCAATTTAACTAAACTCTAACATTAAGCTAGGCCTTAAGAGAGTTCAATCAGACGATTGTTATCAATTGAGTTTGAGCTATTATAAAATTTGATTTTTTTTTTAAATAATAAGTTAAAAATAATAAATCTTACCTTACATCTATGGTTAATTCCTTTAGGTCTAAATTAGAAAAAGAAGAACTTAATTTTGTAATTTCACTACTGCCAATATTTTTTGAGCTTTAAAAAAACAAAAAATAAACTATTTAAGAATATTAAATATTATTATTAATTACCTTAGAGCTAATTCAACTTCTTTGTTTGATCCCAAATCAGATTAGAGAAACTGTTATAATAGACAATCAATGTAAATTATGCTAAAATTGAATATTTACTTATTTTAATTCTGAGAATTTCATATTTTTTATATTTTTAAATTTAGAAAATTAATATTTGTGTAAAATTTTAATTTATTATCAAAAAAATTAATACCTAGTGTATTTAATTAAATATATTTGATGACAGCATTAAATTAACCATTAAATCTCAAAACAAAAAATTATATATGATCTATATAATAAAATGATAAATATAAATTAAAATAAAAGATTTTTGAATTTTATAAATGCTCAATTTCAGAATAATTACCTAAATTAGTTTTATTTAGAGTCATTAAACGTACTCTGGATATAATAAAAACATTTTTTTGTATTTTACTAAAAAGTTTATATTTAAACTTGCTTGAATTTGAGAAGTAAAACTTTTTTTCTCAAAGCATAATATTTAATTAAAATACTAATGATCATTTTCTCAAAGAAAAATAATTTAAGAAAAACAATTCTCAATTCTTATAATACAAAATAAATATTCATTATTTTATTTGCAATTAATTTGAAATATATTAAAATTAGCTTTCTTAACAAAATTCGTTTTTACCATATCTTTTAATTGTACACATTTTTACTTTGCGTTAAATATATCCTTTCTCAATAACATAAAAGAAAATAAATAGAAACTACTTTTTCAAAATAAATATTTATTGAGATTTATTAAAATTTACAAAATTTAATTATAAAATTATTCTTAATCTACAACTTTATATTTCATTTTTTTTGATAATTATTTGGAAATATTGGTATAATAAAACTTTATTTTAAAAATAATGAAAGATATTTTTAGTTATTTGTTCTTTAAATGTTTTTTTTTAAATATAAAAATGCAATCACAATCAAAGATTATAAATGTTATTTATTTTGCTTAATAAAATTAAAAATTTTTGGCTTTAGTTAATTCAAATCAATTCTTTGTTTTACATGTAAAGTTTATGCATTTAAATAAATGATAATTTGTTAATTTATTCATCTATCCATCAAAAAAATTAATTTTAGTATTACATATGATTGTATATTTAAATTTGATTAATGTCTTATAATAAATATACACATACATTGTAAGTTATTCTTATCTAAAAATAAATTAGGATGAATAATCAATTGCTTTATAGAAAGAAAAATGATAAATAGAATATTTTATTTGCTTGCATATTTATTACATAAATTAAACAATATATTTATTCATTTAGTTCATAACCATAATTTTTGATTACAATTTATAGATTAAAATTATTAAATAAACGCAAATTTGAAAGCTTTCTCTTTATTAAACAGATTTTTACTTTAGATTGCTTTATAGAGAACAATTAATTTTAATAAGAAGACTGATTGATTGATTGATTGGTAGAAGATGAATTTAATTTTTTTGTTTATTCATTCATTTTTTATTTATAATATAATAAGCTGAGAAAGAAAAAGGAATAAAAGATAAAATTATTATTATTTTTAATATTAAAGAGTTGTTTGTTTGTTTGTTTTATTTTGTTGAGGTATTAATAATATATTTATTTATTTATTAAATTTGTCATAAATATTAAAAGTAGAAAAATTGCTTATTTCTCTGAATTGCTTATGAAAGATATTACTATATCTATAATATTATTATTATTGATTTATTGAGTGGAATGTATATTATTTTTTTTGTTTGTAGGTTATTGATTGAGTTAATTTGATAATAAGGAATCAGTTGTTAATTATAAGGAATGGAATAATTATTATTGATTGATTGATTGATTGATTGTGAACCACAAAATTCTAGTTATGATAATTTTTAATAACAAACTAACAAAATAACTTATGAACTTGTTTTTCGTTATTTAATTTGTCTTTCAAATATGGTCACTTTAACTGTTGTCATAGTTTTAAAGTGAAAAATGACCAAGTTATTAATTGACTTCATTAAGTTCAGGATTCGCTAATCCGTTATTGCTATTATTATGTATCATATTGGGGTTATTATGGAAGTTGGTATGGTTAGGTTAGTAGTGTTGATTGTTGTTGTTATATTCCAAATTTGTGCTAAAGTTTTCATAAGACTTTTAACTAAATATTTAGAAAAATTGTTGCTATGTTGGTGGATGAGTGTTTCCATTAATATTTGCCCATCTGTTGTTTTCAGACATAATTCCATGAATACTTTCTGTTTATTCATCATCAAACTAATTTTAGCTGTTTAAATAAAAGTTAATTTTTAAATAAAATATTCTAATAAATCGAAATGTTATTAAAAAATAACAAACAATCTATTTTGGATTATTTTTATTCATGATTTTTCAAAATTATTTACATTAAAATATTTTCAATCAATTAAACTATTTTGATTAAAATTAAATAATCTTCTTAAAATTATTCAATTTAATCAAAATAATATCCAAATTTGTTCAAATAAATTTATTTATTTATCAAAAATTAGCTTGAATTAATTTATTGATCAAAAATTTAGCTTAAATTTATTTATTAAAGAAATAAAGAAAAATTTTTCAATAAATATTTGAATAATTTTTTACTCGCAATAAATCATGTCCTCGTGAGTATTCTAAATTGAATTTTTTTTATTTATAGATTCTAGTTAGGAGGTTGTGTTAAGTCTGATTGGCTTTTTAATAGCAACAGGTGGTATTCCATTTGTATTATCTTAATCACTTGCTTATTGTTAATCACATTGAATAATAGGAGACATGCAAGTTGATTATTTCTTAGAAGCAGTACCAAATATCTTTAAATTACTGTGATGATCTGGAAGAGATTGAGTACTATTTAGTTAGTTGAGACGAGCAGATGCAAAAGGTTAGCTATCATTAGGTGTTTAACCCTATTGAGTTTTATAAGTACCTCTAATATTTCTATTTCTTGGACGATATTTGAATAGTCCCTCTTAAATATTTTATGGGATGTTCCTATTTTAAATATATCAAAATTTTATTTAAAAGTTCATTCATTAAAGAAATTTATTAGAGAATATAATTAATTGTATATTAAAATCAGAAAGAAAAAAATTTTGTTTTTTCAGCGATAAGTTGTTTTATTATTATTATAATTTTCAAATAAATGTGAATTGCCTAGAAATTGGTTTAATTAAAATAATATCGTATTTTGCAATCTCTAAATTGATATTTTTTACCTTAAATTATTATATAATTAGTGTAATTTTTTTTTTTTTTGTAAGTAAATTTGTATCTTAATAATTATAAGCTTTATTAGAAAGGGTTATTGTTAATTTGTCAGATAAGAATTAAATTCGATCCTTTAATAAGAGGAAGATAAATAATAAGAATCAAAAAAAATAAAGGAAATTTTTGATCTTATTTATTCTTTTAAATTGCCATTTTAATTAAAATTTTAATTTATTGGAATTTAAATTGATTTTTTTCATATTATTTATATGAAATTTTATATACCTACTTATTTACTTATTTAAATTTAAAAGATATGTTTAATTTTATAGAATTTATTGATTAGTTTCACTGATGTCAAATTAGATTTTATTTTTTTTTTTAAAATTACATGGGTGTAACCTATATTATTTCTCTTTGGAGAAGAGACAAACAAATGTTTATTTATCGACTAAGATTAATAAAAATAAATAAAGGATATGTTACCTCTTTTCTTATGCGTTGTGATAGTAGGGACATTATGGTCCTTTGTTGCATTTTTCATTATTAGTTGTTTGTGTACATTGTTTAGTTCTATAATTACGAGGGTGATATTCAGATTCCTTCCAGCCATGGCATTTGTTACAGTCAAATTTGTTAGGACATCCTTCTTCGTATTTTGTGATGTAGCTAGCAGGTTTCCAGTTAGGACAAGAAACAGGCTCATAATTATAATCTTAAGGACGACGACGATAATCTTACCAGTTATGAGAATAAACACATTAAGCTTTATCGTGCTTTATAAAATTGAATGGACACCAAACAGTTTTATAGTAAAAGACATAGAAGTCTTCATCAAATTCATAATTTTCAATCAGATCTATTTTTATGTCACTCTCATCGTGGGCAAATGAGCAATAAATACCATATTCACAGTTGTGGCACATATTTGGGTAGTGGGTACAAAATTTAGTTTTATATTTGTCTGGGCAATAGAGTTCTTCAACTTTATTATGAGCTTTCAGACAGTAATCGCCATCAGGGCAATTTCCAAGTTAATGTTAGCACTAATCACTCGTATAGTTAACTCCTTATCTTCTTTTATCTCTTTAAGTATGGTAATATTTACATTGTTTATGATTATGAGCATTTGTGTTTTAGCAAGGCTCTACTTTGAAGTTGCTAAGCTCTAAGTGTTCTTATAAAGGTTTAGTATTTATCACCTAACTGTTACCTGCTAAGAGAGTATTATTATTGCTGTTACTATTGTTATTTGGGTTTCCTTCTTAATTTTCCTCGTTACTATACTGATCTTAAATGAGGCCCTAATAAATTAATAAAATGCATTTTTAAAAATTAATTGAGTAAGTGGTAAAAATTTTTAATATTTATTTAGCTTAATTAAATGCTTATAAAAATAGGTTAGTTTTTATGATATGTTGAGTAGCTTGTGTATGATTGATTTACAGCATTTATATAAAATGAATATTATTTAAATTTTTCGTTGCTGAGTATCAGGAGAAACCACTAGAATGAATGAATGAATCTATCTTTAAATGATCGAAAATATTTATTATAGAAACAAATTCTGACATTTGGAAAATATTGCAAGTAAAAATGTTTGCTTATTAAAAATAAAAAGTAAAAATGTTAATTTTTCAATGTTAATGAAAAAATTTTGATTATTAAAAAATAAATTGGCTTCAGGAGCATGTTTTTTACCACGCATTGCTTTTTGGAAGTGCAAATAGAGAATCTGAAATAAAAATTAAATTTTATTTAGTTAAAAAGACATCAAAGAGTAACTTTGGTTCAAATAACAATCAATAAATTTTTTTAGTTTTGGATTTTCTTTTTATTTGATTTTCTTGAATAAGATATTATTGATTGATTTATGGATTAATTGAAAGAGTTGAATATAAGTTAAACCAAGTGCAAATAAATACAAAAAAAAGAAGAATTCTTTTAGAATTGTGTTTAAATTTCTAAACTTATATTATTAGTGATTGCTTGGTATTGTACTGAAAAATCAATTGAGTAAAGAAAAAAATGTAAATAATAAAAAATTAATTTGCAAAAAGTGTGTTTCATTGAAATCTTACTAGCTCAAAATTTTAATGAATAGTTGATGGAATTTGGAAAGTGAATTTTTAATTAGAGTATATTAGCGGATTTAATATAGCTTGTGTCACATTTATAAAATTTTAATAGATCAGTAATAGGAAAATTAATAGTAGTCTTTTAATTTTTGATACTTTTTACTGAAAATTAAGTAAGTTTATTTATTGATTATGAGAATTGATTCACTAGCAAAAATTAATACTTTTCAAGCTTGTTTTTGATAAAAATATAAATCTATGACGGTTTTGCTTATTTCATATTTAATTTAAGCTCGAAATACTTAAGTTAATACTTCATCACAAAAAAATATGTACTCGCTTTTAGATAATTTTATAGCTTCTCATTACATATTTCAAAAAATACACTTTTTATGAAGAAAATTGAAAGTGTGATGAGAGAGAGTAAACAGAGAAATTAAAAATAAGTTTGTAAAAGCAATTTAAATTGTTTTTAGCAAAGGAAATGCTTTATTTAACTTAGAGTTAAAATTGTTTGTTTAGAGATTGTTTAAAATTAAGTTAATTTATATGTTTAGTTATATTTTTAAGCTTATTGTTTACATTTGTGTTTATGCTTCTAGTATTGATATTACGACCCTTCATGTTTTAAGTTAAAGGAGGAGGAGAGTTGTTCATTATCAAGTGCGAACTATTGTTTGGATTAAAAGGTGGGTTAGAGTGGTTTGTATGGTTTAAATGCGTGTACGAGCCATTTCCTTGAGGGATTCTAACATTTTATTTGGCATTTGGCTAACTTTCATGCTAATTTTTGTAAGCCATGCCATCAATATGTCCTTTTGAGCCCACGCTCGTTATATTTTACTTTTGATATAATTTTATAAAAAGTTATTATTTTTCTGCAATTTAAACTTTTTAATCTAGCACTTTTGTGCAACAATATAAAATCTTTAAGAGCTACTATTGATTATTCAGATTTTATTTCATTTTTCTACTTTGTTCTTTTATGGATTGTCTGTTTAATTTTAAAATCTATTTTTTTATACTTAATTTTTTACCTAATTTGAGTTCTGAGCTGAACCCGAAGGTTATTAGTTATAAATCATCATTCCTTTAGAGGTGTTTGGGAGGTGTTATTGATGTGTTTGAGGAGGAGAGAATTAAATATTAGGATTAGAGCTAAAATGGTGAGGGGCAATATTATTGTGAGGTTGATATAAAGGATTCATATTTGGTGGATACATTTGATACATATGAGGTAAAGGATGAACGGGCTAATTATAATTTATTTCATAGTTATTCATTTGGTCTCCCATTATTTTCAAAGCTACTATTGATTTAAATAAGAATAAAATGTTATGGTTTCTTCAGTAATTTAATTTTTTTTTTTGAGTCGCTAATCAGATTTATTATTCTTATTATTATTTGCAGCGCTTGCTTCTGTTTGTTTATTTAGAAGATTATTTGCGAAGCTATAAAGGGGATCTGAAAAAAGAAGAAAGTAAAAAAAATACAAGAACAAATGCTAGCAAAATAAGATGAAAAAAAATAAAAAAATGCAACAAATTGCAAAGTAAAATCTTACGTGATAGACTTTAAAGGTTTTGAAACTTAGAACAATTGAAAGAGTACTCTCTATAAATTATTTAATATGTATGATTATGATCTTGTTTAACTTTAAACTATCAAAGAATTCTATTATATACACGCTTTTTAATGTCTCCTTATAACTTAATTTATTTATTTATTTATTGATTGATTGACTGATTGATTGATTAATTAATTTCTTTATTATAATTAATTATTATTGCTAGCTTTTCTTGTTTTTTTACTTTCTTTTAATTTTTAACCTCTTGATTTATTGATTGGATTCTTTCGTGTCCTATTTATTATTAATTAATTTATTAATAATATCATCAACTAATTCAATCAATCAATCTTATTTATATTTCTTTTTGTTTATTTATTTAATTATTTTGCAGATTTCTTTGGTGGATTGATTGATTGATATTGTTAGCTTTTTTGATCCTCTAATTGGCTCATTCATTCATTTATTAATAATTTTTATCAAAATTATAATCAATCAGTCAATAATCCATTCATATTATTGGGAAAATAAAATATAATTTAATTATTGTATTCTCTAATGCGGAATCTCAGAAATTGATAAGCAAAACCAAGAACTGATACTCTTGCTTATTCAAGGAATCAAAATGATTTATTTATTAATATTAAGAGTGACTAGATTGTGAAATTAATTGCATCAGTTTTAATAAACTGTAAATAATATTAATTTAACAAAATCTTTTTTAATCAATACTATGCAAATGAAAATCTATCTATTTTGATTTTTGGTTTACTAGTTAATTTTTAAGATTTACTCACATAGAAGAAACGCTAACTACGCCTTTCCAAATTTAAATTCAAGGATCTTTATGAATGTAAATATTTCCATTTATGACAATATGATTAGCGTGTAAATCCTCCCCAACTTGATTATTAAATAAATAAATTTGATTAGTTTGTTTAAATTTAAGGGTAAAACAGTGAGCCTCTTATCCATTCAATAAGCCTATTCAAAGTAACATATAACTCATTTTATTTATTTGAGGATTTGTTGGAAAATACATCTTTGCAATTTCTATTACATAATTAAATTTGTTAAGTAATTAATTAATATTGCTATCAAGTATTTAAAAATATATTGGTTCTTTTCGAATGCTAATTATATTTCTTTTAAAAAATGGTATATATTAGTTTTTATTCGTTTTTCTAAATAGCTACACCTGTCTTGAGTATGTAAGGATTTCTTGTAAAAATTAATTAATACTCTTACCTATTGATAAATTATTTGATTTAAGTTCATTAAAATCAATCAATTAATTGAAATAAATCCATAAAAATTTTGAGTTAATACCCTAAATTCAACTAAATTCAAGCATCAAACAAATTAGCAAAATAATTAATGAGTAAAATGATTCAAAAGCATATCAAGTACTCTTAAAAATATATTTTAGCCTAGTGTAAGCTCATATTTAATCACAATAAGCTTTTTATATCTCATAAAATGTAAATGATAAATAAAATGAATTTGTCTTTAATTTTAATCATATTTGAATCATTTTCTAATATGTAGTAATTAATTATTTTTATTAATTTGTCTAATATTATCAAAATTTCATATTTGTTGCATTAGAATAAATTTTAGAAGCAAATTCTATCTATCTATTTTATTTACTTTTTATAACAAATTAGATTATCTGTTTCATTAATTTACATTAATATTTAATTTTTTTTTAATTTACAAGTAATTTTTGTAGACCTCTACGTTTGTCAAGTGCCTATCTAAAAAACTAAAATTGAAAACAAAATCCTTATTCGAATTTTCCTCCTCTTTTAAATCACGAATAAGTAAAGAAAAATTGTAAATACTAGAAAAATGACAAATATCTTAAAATTATTATTATATATTTAAATAATCTCAACATTAACATTTAAATATATCCAATTTATTTCCTTTCTTTTTATTTTCGCCTTATTTATTTTTCTTTTTGCAAGTAATTTTAAGATTAGTGTAATCTATATTTTTAAAAAAAAAATATTTGCTCAAAGCTGGCTTTATCTTAATTATCTTTCTATTTCAGATAATTTGCATCGAGTAAAGTATTTGAATGCATGAAAAATCATTACAAGCTTGATTAAATATTTAATTAATGGTATTTGGTTACTCTTATTTTATTATCAAATCACCATAAACTAAACATATAAAATTTATTAATTATTTGCACAACAGAAAAGCACTTCCTTTGTTAGAAATTTTAAAATTAAATTATTATACACATTTAATAAATAGATACTTTCTAATATTTTTCATTTAAGAAAAATAAAATAAGTTGATTCATGAGTTAAAGTATATGGAAATCTTAAATATATAATTGATTATACTATAATATCTAATCGATAAACCTGATAGAAAGCTTCTTTTATTTCTAATATGGTATATTTATATTTAAATATAATTAAAAAAATTAACTTAAAAAGAAGGATGGTATCAACTAGTACTAAATATTTTTAATAAATGGATTTATTTCTTTTATAACCTAACTTTTATTCACTCATTACTTTAAATCATAAATTTACATTACTTAAAAATTCACTATCTTTAGCTTATTAAAATTTTATTTAAAAAAATCTAATTTAATTAAAAGCTTTGATATTTAATTTATAAATTAATATTCATTCTAATCTTATTCAAAAAATTATTTTCTTATATACACAGTAGGACTATGTATGCTACCATGATTACCTTGGAACCATCAGAAGATTAATTTAATTAATTTTAAGAAAATTAGTTTCAAAATAATTTTATTAAAATTAAATGTTGATTTGGTATGGTTGATTTTTAATAGGTTTTTGCATTTCATTCCATTAATTAAATTAATTTATACAAAAACTAATAAAAATCATTTATAGAAAGTATTTAGCAAAATCTAAAGAATATTTTTTAAATATTAATAAGCTTAATTTATAAATTTTTTGTATGTCCTATCTAATATATGAAAGATTTTAATATTTAATTTTACCTTTATATCAATTTTTAAAACGTATTCTAAAAATTTAAAATAAAACTCTCGTTAGTTAGTTAGTTAGTTTTGTATGTAAATTTAAACTTTTTTTAAATTTTGGTATTTATGTTAAATTAATGTATTATAATTTAGTTTTGAAATCATAATCTGGCTTAAAACTCCAATTTACTAAAAAATTGATTTACTTAATTAAAATTTGGAGTATACTAAATTAATACTTGCAATAAAATTTTATTTCTTGAATTTTCTATGAAAATTCTATATATTTTTATACTTATAAATTGAGTAAGTTTATAGTACCTTTGTATTTTCAAAGAAATATATATGGGCTTGCTTAAAAATTACTTTAAAAAAGTTTTTAGTTATAGTTTATTGCATATAACAGGAATTAGATAAAAAAATAGACATAAAAATTGTATCAAAAGAAGTAATTTCTATTTTAAAATTATAGCTATAAATAGAAGATAGAAAATATATTTAAATATATTTATCTATGATAAATTAATTACATAGAACTTTAGTAATACTTTGTTTAAATACTATTTAGATAAATATAAAGCTTAACTTTAAAGATAATTTAATTGTTGCATGAAAAGCTAGCTATTTAAATAAGAATTAATAAATAAATATAATAAATGAAAGACTCTCAAAATAATAATTAAATGAAAGAAAACAAATCTATTTCAGTATCAAATGATACCAAAGATATTTAACATTAGAATGAAGATATTCCTTTGAACCAAATGAATTCAGAAGAATTAAAATAAAATATAATACAAGTCACCATTTCTTCTGTTTCAATTTCGTTTGGTATTTTACTGACAAATCTTCTCCTTTCTATCAATCTCGTTTACGCAGGTAAGCTAAATGATACAAACATCCTTTCTGGTATAGGATTAGCAAATGTCATGATGAACTGCTCTGGTGCTTACATGCTTTAGGGCTTAAATTAAGGATTCAGCTCTTTGGGAGCTAGAGCCTATGGAGCTGGGTCAAAATAATTACTCTATGATTACTTATTCAAAGCATTCTTTACAATTATCAAAGTTACATTCTTTTTTGGTACATTTTTAATTTTCTAAGAAGAAATTCTGCTATTATTGAACTAAGACCCTGAAGTTGCCTACTTTGCTTATTTATACGGAATTTAAATCTTGATTGGAATGTTTTTTGCCTTCTTTTTTGACTGCTTTCGTAATTATTTAAATGCAATTGGTATCTTTAACTAACCTATGTACATTTAGTTCCTTTCAGTAGGCTTCTAGTTAACCTTCTGTTTTCTTTTTGTAGACTGCTTTAATTTAGGGTTGACTGGAATTTGCATGGCTACAAACTTCACTTATTTTTGCTCACTTATTTGTATAATTTACATGATGAAAAGAATGAATGTTTTACCAGACTTTACTTAGTTTGATAAGAAATCTCTACTTAAAGGCTATAGCAGTTACTGCAAATATGTTTACCCAATAGCCTTACCTATGGTTGTTGATATTTTCTGTTTTGAAATTAACTCAATTCTCATAGGAGCAATGCAAAATAAGGCCTATTTTAGTGCCCATGTTATTTTATGCAATATTGTTTCTATTTTTTACTCTTTCCCTCTTGGTTTAGGAGCTGCTTTATGTACTTTAATATCAAATGCAGTAGGAATGAATAACAAACAAAGAGTAAAAAACCTCTATAAAATGTCATACTTTTTTGGTGTATTAATCGGTATCTTTTTCTTGTTAGTTTTTTCCTTATACGATGTGAGTTTAGCTAATCTTTACACAAATGAGGTCTATACAGTTCTTAATTTCTAAGATATAGTATCCATTTATAGATTATTTGTTATTTTAGACAACCTTTAATGTTCCATGTAGGGTATTCTCAAAGGAGTTGGATTAGGAGATAAGTGTTTGAAGATGTTCCTAGTCTGTTATTATGTTATTGGAACACCAATAAGTTGTTTATTAGCTTTTACTTTTGATCTTGAGCTTGCTGGTTTCTGGATAGGATTTTGTATAGCTATAACTTCTATTTTCTACTCATAAGTCCATGTTCTTCATAATTTAAATTGGGACTAGCAAATAGAATAAGAATACATGCATGTAAAAAAGCAAAAAGATATGATAGAGCTCGTAGAAATTCATTAAATTAGTGATATAGACCAATAAAACGATTCAGATATGGAAAATGATTTATAACAAAATATGATCTCAAAAAATAAAGTTTAAAATTATTGAAATAATTATTACCAAAATTAATTCACATCCATCTTAAATATTTTTGTAATTACCAACCATACTAACTAACTAAAGCATTAATTTGTATAATCTCACATATTTCATTTTATTTTAATATTAATTTAACAAAATAATTTTTCTAATAAATCATTTTTTATATTAAATTCATAAAAATATTTTTGAAATAACTTTCATATTATTTTTAAAAAAAAATTATTTTTTTTAAATATCAATAAATATTAAACTATTTAAATTCAATATATTGTTTTTTCCTTAAGTCTGATGATTAGAAAGAAGATTTGGATTAAATATTTATATTAATAAAAAATATTATTTTATTATTTGCATTTAAAATCTCAATTTGAACAATAATTTTATTTGTAATTTTATCAAATTTAAATAATTATTTTATTCAAAATAAATATTATTCATTATTGATTTTGTAATAAGAAAGTAAGTTAATTGATATTTTGTATAATTATTTTTAATTAAAATAAATAAATTATATTGAAATAAAATTATTTTTTTTATAGAATTAATAAATTCGTTTTCTAAACAAAATACTAATGTTTAGAAAAATATAATAATGAATGTTTTTTTAATTGAAAATTTAATTTTGAGACAAAAATTTTAATTTTAACTTACTTGCTTATATCATATTCAGATAACGACTTAATATTTATATAAAAAATATTTTAGGATAAATATTACTGAGAATATGAAGCTCATCTCAATTTGAAAAATTTTTAAATATATTTTGATGTTTAAATTTTATTGACAATATGAAAAAGTAGAAGATTCTAAATATTATTAGCATCCTAAATTGAATAGATATTTATAATGAAAATTTGTTTGTTTATTATTACAAGTATTTGTTAAGTGTAGCATTCATTGATTCATTTATTGCTGATCCGATAAGATTGAGGATTTAAATTTGAAATTTAATTTAATAATTTTATAGAGTAGGATTGAGTAAAATAATTAATAAATCAAAAAGGATATATTGCTTTAAGTATTATAAATTAAGATTAGCCGTTCAACGTTCATTGCAAATTTTAACATTAACATAAGCATTTAAAAACAATTTAAAAGATAAAATAGTAAAAAGTAAAACAAAAACATATTAAAATATGTCTAAGAAGTTAAATTTTGGACCTATGGATGAGAAATGCTTCATTTCTCGCTCAGAACTCTTATAATGGATAAATAATTTATTGCAAGTAATTTATTTGTTTTTTTGTAAATTAATCAAATTTATTTAACTGTCTTACAAAAAAATGATATTTTTATTGTTTTTTGTTGAGAAAGAACTCAAGTTAATATTTTTTTAAAAAGGTACAAGTTACTAAGGTGGAGCAATTAGGTAGTGGTAATATTTATTGTTAGCTTTTCGATGTAATATACCCTGGTAAGATTCCTTTGAATAAACTTAAGTGGAAAGCAAAGCACGAATATGAATTCACGCATAATTTTAAGTTGTTATAAAAGGGGTTTGACTCTGTCTAAGTAGCAAAAGCCATACCCGTAATTCTTATAAATAGATTTGAATACATTTTATTTTTACTTCATATTAATTTACTTACTTAATCACTTTCGTTTATTTATTATTGTAGATTGAGAAACTAGTAAAAGTTAAATATCAAGACAACTTAGAATTTGCACAATGGATGAAAAGGTTTTTTGAACTTAACTGCAAAGATAAAGGAAAAGGCTACGAAGCTAAAAAGAGAAGAGGATTTTAAGAACCTGACTTGAGCTTTTGTGGAGGAGGAGTTCTACCCTAATATACTATGATTTATGGTAATTTTAAAGATATGGAGAGAGAAATAGCAAAGCAAAATGAAGATGAAGAAAATGAAGAATAATAGCAATAATAAAGTTCCTAACCAAATGCTTTAGGAAATTAGCAAAATCAAACTCATAAATAAGAAAACAAAAATTTATAAAATTTAGATAAAGAAAATATTAATAGCATAAATATAATTCCTAAAAAGTAGCTGCTAGAGCCTGCTTTGTAGAAGTTTTAAAAAAGTAATAGTGACTTGAAACCTTTGTTAAGTTAACAAAATTCAGCTAAATAAGAATATAATTTAAATTAATAATAAGTCTCGCCATTTAACCCAGTGGTATCATCATTCTTGCTAAATCAACCAAAGAAACTCAATCAAGAGGATTCTACATAGCAATCATCAAATAACAATAGTAATTTAGAGTGTCCTTTTTTCATGAACAATAATCAATTCAATAAATATCCTACTTTGAATTTCTAAACCAATTAAAGTAATATTACCCTACTCAAATAGCTTGAATCTAAAGATGAGTCTACCAAAAATAAAACACCTACTAATTCAGATAAAATTTTTAAAGAAAGCGACTCTGTTTTAAATTCATCTAGCTCTACTTCTTCTTTAACAGACTCTAAAAGTCACACTAGTAGTAGATTGGCTATGTTCTAAACTGAATAAAAGCTAGAATAAATAAAAAATATTTTAAACAAATAAAAAATAGACTCTAAGTTAGATAAAGAAGAATTAATGCAAATCTTAAATTCAATTTAAACTATCATTTATTGACAAAAATTTTAATTTAAATACTTAACCATATCATATCAGTTTATAATTTTGTAAAATTTATATTCAATTTTTTATAATACCAATCTATCAAAAAATAACATTTTTGTTATATTTTTTTGCTCTTAAAAAAAAATTTAACTTAGTAAATTTATTATCAAAAAGACTAATTTTTAATTTATAAGCTAAAAATATAAATACTTAATTAAAAGAATTGTTAAGCTCAATTAAGAATAAATAATAAACTAAATAATCCAAATTTTTATTAATTTTTCATTATGAAATGAAAATAGGAGAGAATATTAAATAAAAAAATAAATTATTTAATTTTATATGCAGTAAATTCTCACATACCAAGGCATTTCTCCCAAACCAAGCATATGATTTAGTCACCTTAAAGCTAGAAAAGAAAAAATTTACCTTAATATAAATCATTTTAATTGGAATTACAGTATATAAAAATATTAAGCTAAACATTTAATAAAATAATAATTGTGAAAATATAGTTTAGAATTATTACTATTTTCTTATTTAAATTTAATAGAAACAGCTTAAATAGTAATGAAAATAATTACTCTATTTTTGAGAAACTAAAATTTTTTAATTGTTTATGTTCAATTTATATATTTTAATTCATATTTATATAAATAGAAATGAAATTCATCAAAATTAATACAAAAATATAAATTATATTACTACATTTGTATATTTTATTAAATAAATTTCAATATTTTCTTTTATATTTGTTGATTTACTTAATTATTTTTGTAAAAGATATTATTTTACTTTAAGATTTATTATTAAAAAAGGTCAAATATGAATTAAATCTAAAATTATGTATGTGACTAAGAATTTTTATTTTTTTTTCTTAAATGGTTTTTAATAAATTTATTTATTTTTGTTTCAAACAAACACAAAATTTTAGATTTATTAATTTTGAAAGTAAATAATTGAATAATTTTATATCAAATTTTATTTGATATATGCATTAATGTTTAGTTTCATTTGTGAAATAATTATTTTATTGTCTATTTATTTGGCATTTATATGATGATTTTTATGAAACTCAATTTGTAAATAACTTAATATAAAAAATATTTTGTTTGTTTTTCAAAACATTTTTTCTTTTAAATATAAATGAATTTTTTATTTCTTTCTATAAACTTAGAAGTAAAAATGACTATTTGAAGGCACTTTTTGTCTCTGAATTAATTTTTAGCCAAAAAAGGTTAAGCAAGGTTGAATCATTTTGCACCGCAACTATTTTTAGTTATTAATTAAATAAAAGAATGAATATTACTCTCTATATGTTAATTATTTTAATCTTACTCGTGTTTGAATCTACAAATTCTTATAGTTAATAAAATAAGGTGTGATTGATAACAAATAAATTATTTTGGTAAGCTGCTTAACTTCGTTATATGGTAATCTTTCAAGTTAGGAAAATTAAAATTCTTTAAAAAAGCCTATTTATTAGCTACTAAAATAATTAATTGGAAAATACTTTTTAAGTCCCCCTTCGAAAGGAGAGTGAGTTACCAAGATAGTCACTTCTCCAAAACAATTTGTAAAAGTAATTTTAAAATCAAATAAATATAAAAAATAAATTTTTTAAACAGACTTAACTGTAAAATCTTTGTTTCTTTAACTCTGTTAATAAGTAATTTAGTTAAAAATAACTTTTATCTTTCTTCTTTTAAAATATATTTTTCATTTTGAAAATTATGTTTACAATTTATTTAATGAAACTATACTAAGCAACCAATTATAAGAAATAGATGATTTTGAATAATTGATACTCAAAATTATTATTGTAAATTTGATGGATTTCTAAAAAAAAATAAAGATAGATATAAAATTATTAGAAGGTTGCTTCTGAAAAAATTAAAGAAATGTTAGAGCTAATTTTTTTTGAATTTCTTAATTTAATAATGACATCAAAGTTATCCTACTTGAGTTTTAAGATTTTGTGGATATTAATAATAGCTAGATCATCTTCAACTAACTTTTGATCAATATTTATTTATCTTCGAGGTATATTTAATCACTTAATAAATTAAAAAAGAGTAAAAGCACATCCACAATTTTTATTTATTTATTTAAATTCTTTATTTCTGTAATCAACAAGATTATTTTTTAAAGAGGTTAAGTAAAAAATAAATAAATAAATATCGTACGTATTGTTTCTTTGCTTGTTTTATAATAATTAAATTTAAGGCAAACAAATTAAAAAATATAATTCTAATTTTATAGAAAAAATTTAAAAAGTAGTAAAAAAAATAAATAATTATGTCAATAAAAGCCACCTTATTGCTAGCTTTTGTTGCTATAGCTGCTTGCTAAAGTTTCAATTACAGTGAAGACCTCTCATAAGATTTAGCTAACTTTTCTCTTATTTCCTATTGTGGTGAAGCTAAAATTAGATAATGGAGCTGTGGTCCTTCTTGTTAACAATTTCCTGAAGGTTTATCGGATATGTAGCTCATATCTAACTCAGCCAAAAACGCATTTGGATATTTGGGATTCTCTAAATAACATGGAGCTATTATTGTCGCCTTCAGAGGAACAATTCCTTGGTCTTTGACTAATTGGGTAACTGACATAGATACTTAAAAAACATCTTACCCTTTGTGTGAAAATTGCTAAGTCCATTAAGGATTCTACAAGCAATTTGATTTATTAAAAGGTCAATTAAAAGATGCTTTCCTCACTCTCCGTTAAAAGTACTCTTCTGCAAAAGTAAGTTAAATATATTAACTTTCATTCTTCTTATATTTAATCTTATATATTATTTAAAAATAAAGCTTTTTGTTACAGGACACTCTCTTGGTGCTGCTATTAGTACTCTCTCCATACCATTGATTTATGAATTAAATGGAAATAAACCTATTGATGCTTTCTATAATTTCGGTTCACCTAGAGTAGGCTGTTCGAAATTCGCTAATTGGTTTAACACCTAAAATTTTGCTTTGGAGCATGCAAGAATTACTAATGGTGCTGATCCAGTTCCTCATTTACCTCCTTCTGTTTTTCCCTTTAAATTTGAGCATCACAGTCATGAGGTGTTTTACAATTCTTTCCTTTTGTTTGGATTTAAGTAAAATCAATGCGATGCTGGAGAAAGCACTTTTTGCGCTAATAGCGTTACAGTAGCTGCTAATCCAGTAGATCACGGAACATACTTTAAATGGGATTGGTTAAAAACAATTGTTACCTGTTAATGAAAGTTATTTAAAATAAATAAAATAATTATAAACTAAATTAACTTAAAATTAGAAATAAAATTAAAGTTTTAATAAATTAATTTTTTTGTATTTTCTAAATTCTTTTTACAAAAAAGAAAAACTTCTATCTGTCTTATATGTAAAAAAATAATTTTAATTATTAACAAAAACTTTAAAAATTAAGCAAGGGTTCTCTAAAAGATTACCGATATAAAATTTAAATTTGGTACAATACTAAATTTTAAAAAACAATCAATTTATTTTTATTTTAAATAGGTTATTTTATTTTTTAATATTTTATTTCAAAAAATAAAAGCATTGGTTAGGTTTTATTAAAATAAATAAATAAATAATTTATTATTTATTATATTATATAAGAGCTCAAATTCAACAAGATAAAATAATTAGAATAATTGTATTGATTAGATATTTTATTAAAAATTTAATTTCTTAATTTTTCATTTATAATTAAATAAATAAAAAGATTTTATCATTTGTTCTACTAACCATAGTAAAGAGATAAGAAATACATAATATATTTTTTTGAATTCTATCTATTCATATATGGTTCCTTTATTTAACTTCTCAAATATAAATTTTAGATATGGTAATTAATTAATAATATTTAGAAATTAATTTTTTTATTAAAAAATATTTTTCAAATATTAGAGTATATCATTTTTGCAAAATTAAGCATAATTAAAAAAAATAGATTGATGTGATTTATAAATTTAATTAAAAGAATAATTTTAATTTTTAAAAAAGGATTAGATATTAAGTATACAATCTATTTTCTTTGATTTTTAAAAAAAAGTATTTATATTTTATTTTTTTAAAATTCTTTTAATTTTTTAATTAGAAAACAGTTATTTTTAATATTAAAAGTTAACTATTAATATTAGATATTAAATTATTGAAATTGATAAAAAATCTTTAGAAAAACAAACATAAATAATAATAATGGATTCTTTGTAAAAAAGTAATAGCAATTCAAATTTAATTCAAACACATTTATACTTAAAAATTAAGATATTCCTGTATAAAAAAACTCTGTTTTTATTATTGATTGATCTTCAGCAAGTAGATAATCATTTTTTATTATAAAATTGTTTTTTTAATATCTTTCATAAATTTAATAAAACTATGATTGTCTGTCTGTCTAGCTGTTTTTAAGTATTTTTGATAGTCAAAACCTTAAATTTATTTGCATTTTTATTAAAAAATTTATTTAATAATAGCTTCTTATTTTTTTGAAATATATAATTTATGTTTTACAGCAATGAATTTGTTAATTTCATAATTTATCCTCAATTTCGGTCTTTTTTTAAAGTAGTTAATAATATTCTAATATAAAATTTTTTGAATGCCAATATCTTCATTAAAAATTTAATTTTATTCATATTAGCTGTTACTAAGTATTATTTAAAGAAAAGTAACTCTCAAGTTGATTTAAAGATTATATCATTTATTTTGTGATTTTTTGAAAAAATAAATATTTATTAATTAATATTAAATTGTTTTATTACTTAAATATGCATAAAAAATTGATTATATTAGTATTGTCTAGCTTTAATAAGTGTTATTGATAGTATATTAAATTACAGCAAATCTTAATTTTATTTGCAAATATGTTAAATAATATGTTTAATTTTTATAATTACTTGTTTATTTATTTATTTACACTGATAAAGATTAATTGAAATTTAATCAATTAGCATAGTAAAATAGATAGATATATAGATATTAAACACCAAAAATGATAAGATTGAAAAAGGAGAAGCTATTTGTCAACTTACTAAAATTGGACAGACAATAGCTTATTAATTAGAATATAATATCTGAAGATGATTTCATCTTCTAAAAAGGTAACGAAGAACAGCTTAATCTATACTTATCTTTAGCTTTACTGACATCTTGCAATTATCTACCAGCAAATATAGTAGTTGATTTGATGTATGAAATTATTTAAAAAAATTTTGTACTCGATAAAGCTGATATAATGGAGTTAATAAAGATAATTAGATAAGTAGGAGAGTTTTCTCTCAATGATGATGACCAGCTTTAGGTTGAATTAGTTATATAAATGCTCTTTAACAAAAAAAATGATCAACTTTACTACTCTAGTTTGAGATTACCTCTTATTACTTTTAAGAAGGCAAAGATAAAAGCACTAGATTTAATTAATAAGATGCACGCTCACTTAGAGAGTAATTTATTTATTTATTTTATTAAAAAATATTTTATTTTTAAGATAATTAGATAAATAAATGGATAAAATATTAATAAAATCTTTTTAAAATTTGCTTCTACATTTGTCTATTTATAAGATATTTTATATATAATCAATCAATCAATATTTGATATTTGATAAAATAAGTCAACTTACCTTTAAACTTTTAATAAATATAAAAAATAAAGGATATAACTAAATTTAAGAATTTGAAAGTAATGCTTAGCCTGGTATGTAAAATGGCTCTAGTGTCTCTTCAAGCAAGATCTAAAAAAAATAAAAAAACTTTTTATCTTTTAATTTTAAGATATACCAAAAGAAAATGATTTCAGACAGTCAATCTTAAGAATCTTAAGGGTTATTCCCTCCCATTTTAGATGGGATATTTGAAAGGAAAGTTGTTTTGCAGCTCTTCCCTGACGAGGAAAAAAGCTTGATTAAATTTCCTAATAAAATTGGAGAAGCTGGCTAACAGCCAAATCAAAGAAGAATCTAACTTCCTAGAGCTTTTCAGTAATACATGAATAGTGGCAGTAAATATATTTTTTTTAGTTATATAAGCAGCCGTAAAATTAGATTAAAGACATAAGAATAGGAGAACAAAACAATGCAAATTAAGAAGAAAACAAGTAAGATGAAGAAAGAAACCAATCTGATGATTAATCTGTATAGAACATTGAAGACATTTAAAACATATCAAATTAATTGAGTTAAGAGTTCATAAGATAAAAATCTCAATTAGATAATTCTTAAAGATAAATTAGAGTTTAAAGAGATGTGGACGACGAAGAGGAAGAAAAAAAGGAGAACCTCTAAAATTCTTTGGCATAAAAAGAAAGTAATATATTTTAAGAGCAAACAAAAGAAGAGCAACAACAAGAGATAAAATTGATCAATCAAGAATCTTCCTCGAGATTGCTTGTTGAACCATAACTAAAGTTAAAATCAGCTTCATAAAAGAAATAAGAAAAACAATTATAACCTCAATCAGCATCTTCAGAAGTAATTTTATAATAAATACTGAATAAATATGAAAGAAAACAAAAATCGAATATAGATGAAAATTAAATTAAGCAAAGTAAACATTTTTAAAGATTTATTTAGCAAATAAAATTTGAATATTTTAAAAATAGATGAAAATATGCCCAAAAAATTATGGAAACCTCTTGACTTGATTGACTGTTTGTCTTATTATTAGAAATATGAAGAGTAAGAAAGATAATTGGAAAGTTAATTGAAAATTAATACGAATGAGCTCAAGAAGATTTTAAAAAAACAGTGGGATACCATTTATGATGTTTGCTTTAAAGCAATTTACTTTACTAAATTGATTAATTCATAATCAACAGAAGAGCTGAAATCTTTTTGCGAATATTATATTTTAAAGAATTACTTTAATGTAAGATTAGACCAAGAATATTAATTATCTTAAAATTGCCAAATTATGGTCTATGTTGCTATTTTGCTTCTTTATTTCTTCAGCAACGAGACTTTCTATAAGATTTTTATAGGGAATATTTTAAGTAAAATGAAAAGCCTTGTGGTAGATTAAGCTTATGAATTTAACTATAGCAAGATGGCCCCTCGAGACTAGGAATAATTTTTAGTTTTCTAGATGCTGCTGCTTTTTGATAATCCTCAGTATCTTTATGATCTTTTAATTCACAGAAATAAATTCGTGGTGAGATTTATGAACATTTACATGAAGTCAATTTATAACATTTAATTAGATATAAAAAGCGAGTTGGATTTTTTGTTGAATATTAAATTACCAAATGAATAAAATGAATTCTAAAAAAAGCTTTGTGATGACTATTTCAAGTTAATATTGTACAGTGAGAATAATGAACTGGCATTAAACATGCTTACAGTGCAAGTAATATCAAACAGTCAAAGTATTCTTGATGTTGAGTAATTTATAGAGAATTCAACTTAAAAATAAGGCTAAAAATCAACTTGGACAGAAAAAATTGCTTAAATTAAAAAACTTTATGATGAAAAATTCTCCATAGTTAATTTCGAATGCATTCCAAAAATTCATAACATTAGTCAAGTTAACTTGTATTCTTAATTAGCTTAAAAAATAGATTAAAATTACAATTAATTCATCCAAGACGCATTATTTTAAAATTTAAAATCCCTTAAGCTTTATTAAACAAACAAATGCCCTAACTTCTCTCTCCAATTTATACCTTCTGCCGATGATTTCTTAGACATGAAAAACGATTTATCTGAAGTAATTTAATAAAAACAGTAAAGTCTTTATGAAGAAAAATTTGGAAAAAACACAAACAAGATATTCTAAGAGTTTATTAAAGTTAAAGACGAAGAAGAAAGAGATTCACTCAAAGTTTAATATTTTCCTATCATATTTTATGAATATTATGAATTAATTCTTAAATCATAAATGTGAAAACCAAAAAAATGCTCAGCCAAACATTATTTTAAAATTAAGATATTAATTTATATTTTTAATTTGAATTCAACTTAAATTGAAGCAAAGTATGAAAATAAATAAATAAATAAATATATTGTGAAAATTATATAAAAATATTAATTGTAAAAATAAAAATATTTAATTTTATATGAAACTACTTTCTATAATGTACACGATTTTCAAATAATTTAAATTCATTTTAGTTAATCATTATTAATGAAAAGTTTAGTGAAATATTTTAAAATTAAAAATAACTCATAGACCACTGGCTTTTAATATATTTTTTAATTTAAATAATTAATTAATTTATTTATTGATAATTACAAATTTGAAAATCTTTATAAAGAATTTCAAAACTTCCCCACCATCTAATTTCTAATTTAATTAGTAATAATTTATTTATATTCATATTTAGGACAGTTTCGAAACCTAAATAAATCTGTGTTAGTTTTTTACTTCATAAAATTAATCAATTAAAGTCCTTTGTTAATAAATTTTATAAGATTAAGCAGTAAATATTATATATATCTTATCATACATATAAAGTCTTCTTTAAGTAGAGAAAACAAACAAACAAATAATTAAGCAAGCAAGCAAGCAAGTAAAGAGAGAAACAACTCACTAAATAGATAAAAAAGTTAGTTTGTAAATAGAACTCTCAACTAAACAAGACCTTATAATAATTAGGTTGCATTATCAAATAAAAAGAAAGAATAATAAGGAAATAGTATTTTAAAGTAAAAAATAAGTTTGTCCTAAAAGATGTCTGATTACGAAGATTATAATTCTGAAAAAGCAGCAGAATTAAATAAAGCAATTGAATTTAAGCCAATTAAAACAAATCTAACTACTGCAATTGATTTAGGATTTTGTACGGTTAACTAAACAACTTCAAGATTGTTCTATTTAGAAAATCCTAATAATTAGCCTTGTGAATTCAACTTTGAATCATAAGCATTCGAGATTACTCCTCTTTCAGGCCATATTCCTAGTAAAGGAAGAATATCATTTAATGTGAGCTATACTCCAAAAGAAGCAACAGCAATTATTGGAAACATTATTTTAAATTTACCCTATTAATAGCCAATAATTACAAAAGTTTCAGCTATTGGCAAGTATCCTTACATATCTCTTAGCACTTAAAAACTTAATTTTGAGCAGCTGCTCATTGGCAAATAATTAGTGAAAGAGATAACTATCAAAAATCAATCTTAAGTAACTGCTACTTTTAGTATTGTAAAAATTGTTGATGATGAGTACAAAGATAATGCATTCTCTCTTGATGTGTAAAATTTCATAATTTATCTCAAATGCTACTCGATTTTGTTTCTCAATAGCTAAAATTGAAATTTCTAATATAAAACTTTTAAATGCAATAAATTGTAACTTAACAAAAGATACAGATAAGCAAACAAAAAAACAAACAAACAAATTCAAATTAAAACAGCTAAGATTGTATTTATTCAATCTCTTCTTAAAAATTAAAAAAATTATAACTTTTAGCTTTAAATATTTAGATGAAAACTCATTTTTTTTAGCAATATTAAAATGATTTTTAATTAAAAATTTGATTAAAAAGACATTTATTTTTAAAGAAACTTTTACAAATATAATACTTCAAGTTATTTATAAGTACTAATAGGAACATAAATATTTAAAATAAAAGATTTTACATAAAGTGAAATTGGTGAATAGAATATTTAGATAATTATTTGCCTTATCAAATTTTATTGCATTTCATGAAGTTTATCAATTATATTTAAATTATTTTTAATGAATAAATTAAAATGATATTTTTTTTCAATTTTTTTATGATTTTTAATATTTTAAATAGAAATCAAGGAGAAATACCTCCAAAGAGCAGCTTTTTAGTTAAAGTTACTTACACTCCTTTGGTAGTAGGTCTCATATCTGTTGTTCACTATAAAGTTATATGTCCAGGTGGTAATGATTTAGTATTTGCTTGCAGTGGTAATGCAGTGGGGTTTGATGTTCGCTTAAGCACTTAAAGTATAAATTTTGGGGAAGTGAAAATTGGTAATGAAACAAGCAGATTGCTAACTATACAAAATATGAGCGATTTACCTACTTCATTTTAATTTACTAACGATTCGAATAATATTTTTGCTATGAGTTAAGTGAGAGGCGTTGTAAAACCTAAATCAAATGCTAGAATAATTATTTATTTTAAACCAAGACATACTATATGCTACTATGAAAGAGTAAATCAAATCAAATAAATAAATTAATATTTTTTAATAAATTAATTTCATATTTAAAATATTTTAGATTTTTTGTGTAGTTAGAAATCACTAAGTATTTCCAGTTGATTTGTTAGGTACTTGCTATGATCTCTTGATTAAGCCATTGCCTATTGTATAAAAACATATTGAATCGTTTAGAAGAAGAGTTATTTGGGGTAAATTATCTGAAATTGATTTCAAATACATGGAGAATGCTTTTTTGCTCAAATATTCTTAAAACTAGAATAATTTAGAGAAAAATACTTAATTAAGTTCTTTGAATAAAAATGGAATAGCTTTGTTAGGAAGCTAAAAGGCCTCTCAACTGCAGTCTCTTTAATCAAATATGAAAAAAGATAATTCTATTATTTAAAAAGCATCTTAAACCGCCATAGGATTTTCAAACAGATAACAGAATTCCATACAACAAGATCCAAATTTAATCTAAGATGGAATGATGGCTGCTTCCTATGTTATAGATGATCCCAATAATGCAACTAACCCAATCTTGAATCCAAATTAAGTTGTTTTACATAAAGAAATGTTTTTGCCTGCTAATTCAGATTGCAAATTAATTTAATTAAACGTAATATTTTTAGGAAAAAATTAATAATTAATTTTATTTCTATTTAAATTATCATAATCCAGGAAGATATTATTGATTTTGGGTTCTAGGAGGGCATGATGGAAAGTGGTGCCAAATAAATTGAGCTAACTAATAAATTGTAATGTAAGATTACTGTTTTTTGGACAATCCAATAAAAAGAAAATGTAAATGGTGATTTATATCCTGTATTTATGGTTAGACCTGAGACTGCTTCAATGAAACCTAACACAACAAAAATTTTTGAAGTTACCTTTAGGCCAGTCAAGAATTCTTAGTATTATTTCTAATATTTGCAATTCTTTGTATTCAAATACAGCAGTAAAATAACATAAAAAATGATTGAAGATATTCAAAAAAATTAATCTAAAACATTTACTGGCTCATTCAGAGATAACCTTAAATTGAGCAACACTCTTGTAACTAAGAAAAGTAATAAAATTTACATCAAATTTTTCAAATTATTTGAACTAAAATTTCAAAAATATCATTTTTAAAAAAACCGTAATAAAAAATGAAACAAACAATAAAAAGAATTTAAATTATTTTATAGTTTTGATATCATAAAAAATTTTAAATTTAATTTTATTATTTTAAATAAATTTTAAAATTTATCAATTTAAATTTATTTATTTATTTATTTTTTCTATAATAGCTAGTACAATGGACTTAATTGGAGATGAAACGGTTCCTCCTTATTCAGGGTCTCTACGTTGTGTTGGCCACTCATTCGGGATCAACTCATAGCCCTTCATCCCTATCCTTGAATTTTCACCCTCAAACAAAATTTACTTTGCAGCTTGCTCTTTAGAAGACTCGCTTTACTAAACTGTTGAAATAAAAAATAATGTAAAAAATTAAAATTAAAAATATAAATAAATTTAAAGTAAATTTTATTTAAAAACAGTCTGATACACCAACATATTTTAAATTTTTACCTGACCCTTCCAAAACTTACAGAGTATTTCCTAACGCTGGAATGGTAGAAGGAAAGTCCTTCTTTATAATTACTGTTGAGTTCAGACCTACTGAATATAAGGCCTACAATAACGTATTGACTTGCAGCTTGAATAATAATTCTTCTACTACACTTAATCTCTACACTCATGGTTACTGCTCGAAGCCTAAATTACACCTCCAAAATGAAGTAATAAATTTATTTTAACTCAATTTTGTTTTTCTCTTAATTTAATTTTAATTTAATAATAAGGGCAAGGTCTATTTCCCTCCATCATTCACAGGTGTCTATTCAAGATAAAAAGTAAAAGTTGAGAATCTTTCAAGAGTTACTTTGGAATATGAAATTAAAGTACCTGAAAAATATAGTGAAGAGCTTTATTTGGAGCCTGTCAATGGAAAAATTCAACCAAATGAACACATTTTCCTTGACTGCTCTTTCATTCCTTATAAAAAGAAAAGCTATAAAATCAAGGTTCCATTATTTGTTAAAGAGATCATGGACTATAGTCAGAATTTGATAGGATATCACTTACCAGGAAGTGGAGATCCTGATAAACCAATGAAAATGAGAGATCCTATGGAAGTTGCATATAATTTTGAAATATTTGGAGCAGGTGGAGATGGTTCTTTGAGCATTACTCCTGAATAGCTCTAGTTTGATGTAGTAAAAGTTAATTTTAGAGACAAGAAATACGCTACTTTGCACAACTACTCAAATGTGACATTCTACATTGAGTTGAAACTCCGCCCTGCAAGGAACGCAGACGAAAGTTAAGATGTTGATGACGTGGAGTAACAAGAAAATTTAGAAAAAAATTTTAGTTTAGATTTTAAGTCAGGAATTATTGCTGCTAATTCTAAGGTAGATATAGGTATTATTTTCAATCCTACAATTGTAGCAGATTATGACTTGATAATGGATGTTATAGCATCAGAGAAGAATCCTAAGGCAGAAGCTAAGGGAAGATCAACTAGTGCAAACAGAAAATTCATAACATAAAAATGCTCATTAAAAATTTAAGCAAAAGGAAGCTACCCTCTTTTAAAAATTGTAGATGTTAGAAACGATTCTATTTCAGTTGCAACTTTATGGGAAAACTTTTAAATCAATAAAATTAACTCTGAACTACAAAGCGAGTTAAATGAAGACGAAAAATAATATCTTAACATCGAATAATTAAACTTTAGTGAAGCTTAACAACTCTAAAAAAGAATTAAATAATTTGAATGGAATTTCGGATATCTACCAGCTAAAAATGCCAACAAACCCCGTAAAATAGTTATCACTATCCAGAATGCTGGAGGAACAGACCTAGATTGGAACTTCAAATTACCATCTGACAACTAAGTAAATAAATTATTTCATATCCATAAAACTAAATAAATAAACAAACCAACAAACTCAACAAATAGATTGAAGTAGAGCCTTGGGCAGATCCCGGTGAGCCAGATGAAGAAGAAGCTTTTGAAAAGGCTATTTTGGAAAGGAATATTTTTTAGATTTAACCAAGGTATTTATTTATTTATTAATCTATTTTTTTTAATGAAAATTTTAATTTATAAAATTTGTAGGAGCGGAACTTTGAAGAAGGGAGAGCTTAAAGATGTTGAGTTGGTCTACAATCCAAGCAATATTGATGAAAATGATTTACCTTTCAAGAGCAAAAAGAATAAAAAAGTAAGTGGAGAAAAACATTAGTTAAGAGTAGTGCTGTAAATTTTAAATGGAAAACCTCTCCAAATTAATCTGTAAGGTATGGCACTTGCTCCATTAGAAGGTCTGCTTGCAGTAAAAAAGAAAAACTATAAGTTACCAGATACACCTATAGGATTGCTAATTCCAGTCAAGTTTCCTATTGAAGTCTTAAATGTTGGCTCTAGCAAAATTTCATATAAAGTTGAAATTGTTGAAAAAGACGAATACAACAATCCTATTGACTCTAAGTTTAATATATTTGACATTGAAAAAAATCAAGACAATTTACTTCCAAACGAAAAGTCATATTTATACTGCTTATTCAAGCCCTTAGAGTCTAAAACCTATTATCATGAGTTAAAGATCATAGTTTATGACTTCGTCAAAGTCAATTAAGAGATATCACTCTTTATTGAAGGAACTGGATATTCCAAAAAATCTAATTCTAAATCAAACCTCAAAAAAGAAGAGATTCCTCGCTAAAGGTCATTTGTGTCCACAATAGGTTCCAAGGTGTTCTTTTCCATAGAAGAAATAGATTTTGGTGAGATGAAACCAGGTAAAGCTGCTCATCGTTGCATTATCCTCTACAACCTAAGCGAAACTCAAAAACTTAGTTATGATTTCGGAACATCAAGTTTTGCTTTATCATCAAATAAACCAGGACTAATGTGGTAATTAATCAATATTCGAAAATTAAAAATCTAATTAATCTTAAGAAGTGATTGATTTTTCATCATTTTAAATATTTTTACTTCATATAAAATAAAAAGCGGAGATGAATGCACTATTGAGCCTATGAATGGGACATTAGAACCTAATTCCTTTATTGAACTTAAAGTAACTTTAGTCAGCTCATATGAGCCTTCAGTCTATGAAGGGGAATTAGAGTGCACAATATAATGGGATGCAGGTATTCATTCATTCATTTGTAAATAAAATCCTAATTAATTAATTATTATTTTTATAAATAAAAAGGAGATCAAAAAAATAAAACAGTATCTTAGTAATCTCAAAATAGCAATTCAGGAGTTGAAAAGGAGACATTATTTTTAAGAGTGAAGAAGACCTCTGTTTTAGATGTAATTAAATTAAATATAACTAAATTTTCATTTTTGATAATGTCAAAACAAAAAATAAGTTGAATAAAATTGATTGATTTATTTTAAAAATTATTCAGGTTGAACTAATTAACAGCTTCAAGCACAAATCTTCAAAGGATACTAATAAGCAGTTATAAGCTAAGGACCTTTTCTAAGGAAAAAACATAGCATACAAGCATGCTTTTGAATTAATTATTGAAAAGGCTATTAATGAAATATTAAATGAAACCTATACTGAAAATATAATCAGAAGAATTGACAATTAACCTGTTGCTTTATATGCTAGTTTCAACGGTGAAGATCCTGCAGATATTTAAAAAATATAAAAAGGCTTAGATAACGAAAGTAAGGGCAGAAATGCATTAAATTCAGAGGAGTCAGAGTAAGTAGTTTATGATGGTTTCGTGGATGAGGAAGAAGAGCCCTCTGCAGCTAATGACTACAGATTCTTATTTTTATAAGATGAATTTGTGGATCTAGTAGATCTTATAATGGAAAATACTTTCTTCAATGTCATTTAAGAAACTACAAGAAAAGAGTGCGATTTGCTAAGAGTAGCAAAAACTTTTGTAATGCCAATAGATAAATGAGATTAATTAAAATAAAATAAATAAATAAATTAATAAAAATGATACCAAATAAATTGCTAACAAAAATAGAAAAATAATAAATATTTAATTAAAAGTAAATAACTTAGTAAAAATTAATTAACAACGATAGAAAGATCGTTATAAATCTAATAATCACTTATTTGTTAAATATTTCATTTATTCATTCATTCACTATTTCATTTTATATTCTTTTTATAAGTTCATATTAATAAAACAATTAATTAACTTCATAAAAATTTAGACTTTTTTCACAAATAAATAACTAATCAAATATAATGATATTTTATTCAATTAAATTTGTAATAGCCTATAATGCATTAGCTAATAAATTATAAATTAATTACAATACTGTCAATAAAAAATAAATTTAATTATTAAAATTAACTCATTATTTTTAACATTCTAAGAAAAGTTTTATTTCAAAAATAAATATTCATTAATATTAGAATATATCTATCTATCTATTTATTTATTTATCTATCTATTTATCTGTTGGGTTACATTTTTATATAAAATTTTAGTAAACTATTTGTTACTATAAAAGTAAATTGCAAAAAATTGTATGAAACTTCTATAAAAATATATATTTATCTGCTCGGTTACATTTTTATATTATTTTTTAGTAAACAATATTTCTAACAAAATTTATTGAAATTAAAAATGGAATTAAACTTCTATTAAATAAATTTAGTAATAAAATTAAAAAATATATAAACATGAAATAATTAAAAATGATTAAATATAAAAAATTTATTTTTTTATTTTGAGAAATTAAATCTATAAAAATATTTTTTGACAAATAAATTTGTATAAATTAAAAAATTCTTAAAAAGAGTTATTTAAAAAAAAATCTAATAAAGAATTTAAATATGATCAATAATACAATTCTGAGCAATTAATTACCTCAAAAAAAATTAATAAGCTTTTCTTTCATAAGAAGATATTGAACCATATACCAATTAATTCATCTTAAGGGTAGTTTATAATTTTTAGAAAACATTTTTTTAAATAAATACACCTTTTGATTTTTTATTTTGTATCATCTAATACTTGTTAAAGAGAGTCTAAAAATTATTGTAAATTGATTAAGCATCGTTAATTGACTATTTAAAATAACTTGAAAAAGAAAAAAGCAATTTTCTTTCTTTACTTAACACATTTTGCTGTTTTTTTAAGATAATCTATAGTTTAAAAACACCTATATTTTTATGCTGATAGTAGTGAATAATGCATTGATAATCATATTAAATTTTTGATTTTATAGCACCTTAGTATTCACTTTTATATTTAAAGTAGTGCTAAGCAAAATACCTAAACAGTAAACATTACCTTAACCTCCAAAAAAAATTAAACTCTAGGAGTATTTGCTAAATCTAAAATATTATTTCTGAATATTAAAAATCTAATTTTACAGACATCATATACTGTTATACCAAAAGGAGTTAATTAATTGATTAATGCTTAAATTTCTCAAATATTAATAACTGTAATGAATGTGTATAAAACTAGAATTAAGATTTAAAATATTCCTATCTTGTTATTATTATTTCTCTTCATGCAAAAGTCCCTCTTATAAAAAATGTTTTACAAGCAATTATATCAAAAATATGTACTCAACAAGTAATTAAGTGTCTGCAGTTCTCAAACTTCAACATATACATACATAAATACTTATTTACTTACTAATTTACTTACACTAAAACTACAAGTTCAGCTTAAAAATAAAAAAAAATTAATTTATTTGATCTAAATTCCACATTTTATTTGATAAATCTTAATAATATCTACCAACCAGTATAATACACAAAATTCAATTTTGATCAATAAACTTTTAATTGATCTTTTATTTTGTAAGTTTTCATTCTTTTAATAGTACTTTTCAGCTAAAAACAAAACCACAACATTACATATCAAAACTCATAATTTTAGATAGTTTTAAGCTTTTAAAAAATGTCTCTACTTACTGTAGTTGCATAACAAACACAATGGGGATATTCTATCAAATGAAAACAATAGCAGCAAGCTAATATATATAATTAATATTGAAAATTACTTTCTTACAAAAATTATTGAACCATATATAATCAAGCAAATTAATTGATCTCACTCGATTCTATGAAAGTAAATAATCAAGTTTAATATGTAAAATATTCTAAAAAGTAGTTGAGTAAACTATTAATATTGCTTAAACATACTATGGATTTTTAAAAAATGTCAATCGATGTATATATGATTTACTCATGATATGTCTTTTTCAAAAATTAATCGTGTGTTAATTAAAAAGATATTAAAAGTCTACTTACAATAAAATATTAAGAAGGAATGAAGGTAATATTTAATAATCTGGTTGATATAAAATTAAGCTTGAAATATATCCACAAAATATTTCAGCAATTTAACATATGTATTAGAAAAATGTTTAAAAGCTTTGTTTAATTGAAATTTAAAGATTTTTGCTGTTTGTTTTCTTGAGATTTTCATCAGCATTTATATATTTATTTTTAGATTAATAATGATTGAATGAATGTTTGTTTTTGTTTAAGAAATTATGTAATAATCAAATTATGTTTTAAGTAGTACTTTCTTATAATTAGATTTTATTAGATTTTCTTCTTTAAATTTTATATCAAATCCTAATAATTTCTATTTTGATAAAATTTAAACATTTTGATTTTTTTATAATTTTTAGTATTAAAACTAGTATTTTTATATTATCAAATCTAATTTTTTCTTAATATTTTTTTTTTGTCAAAGGAATTTCTTAACCTTCTATTATTTGCTTGATAAATTTATTGATACTGTAATTTCTCTAGCCAAAATCTATATTAATTCCATTTTTTAAGCAACTATAAATAGGTTTCAGTTTAAAATTGTAGAAAAAAATATTTTTAATAACATCAATTAAATAAGAGACTCTGCATTAATTAATAGCTAGATACTAATTAAATTTGCTATTGAAGCATTTATTTATTTTTAAAGATATTACTTAAATATTAACTAAAATTATTAAGAAGAATATTAAGAATTGAAAGATATTTTGTTTTTAAAAATAGTAATTAATTAATTAATTACTTTGATTTGATGAAATAAATAAATTTCTTTTATGATTTTAAATGAACCTTTTTTTGATTTATATTTTCCTTAAGATTTTTGTATTCTTTTGAGAATATTATTAATAGACATGTTTTTAGAAGATTAAACTTTTTTCAAAATTTTAACGTTTTTTATCTGATTGTCAGTATATTTGATCAAACTCAAATAATTACAGAAATATATTAAATTATTAAGTTAATTTGATCAGGATTTATATAAAAGATTGCTCCAAACTGATAAAGATAATTTTTAAATAGTTGAGCGTAATATAAAAAAAAATCTGATATTTACTTTTCTGCAAAAATTCCTAATTGATTTTGAAAAGAAGGAAAAAAGGATTCAATATCTTTTTGTTTTATGTAAAAAATCCCGAAGAGACCGACCGATCAACCAAAACAAAACCTTTTTGATGATTTTAGGTAATAGTTAGTTTTTGCGTGTGTGAGAGTGAGTGAGTGAAAGTGTTGTTTGTATAAATAGATATAAAAAATAATTAGAATCTTATTTAATTTATAAAGAAAATTAAAAAGTGAAAGCAACTATTTTATAAAAGTAAAATATATAGGAATAGTGTAAATAGATAGACTTAAAATAAAGAATTAATATAATTCAATAGAGAAACAATTTATGAGGAAAAAACAACAAAACTTGATTGGATCAGTTGTTGTTTTAGCTTTAATATTTAGCTGCTTGTTTTAGACTGTTGCAGCTCAAGATACCATTTAATTAAAGCTTGAACAAGACGCATACGGAACTTTAAAGCAAGGAGAAACATAGACTTATATCCTTAAATTAGAGGAGAGACAAAGAGAAGATCAGTATCTGATCATTACTGCAGAGGGTACTTTTGAAGGAAGTGAACCTGATATCTATGTCAATATTAAGGAGTAAAAGAACCTCTAAAAGTCTAAAGTAATCTGCAAATCATACGGATTCGCTCTCTGTCATGTCAAGGGCAATCAAATAGATTTTGCTCAAGAATTGTATGTAACAGTTAAATGCCAAACAAAGTGTGGGTATGAGCTAGTAACTTTCCTTGAAGAATCTACCGAATAAATAAATATGAGATTAAGTAATATTATTTAACAATCTTGTTACAAAATGCAAGATAAGAATAAAATATGATATGAGCATTAATTAATTAATATATTTTAGAAATTAAAATAAAATTAAATGCGATTTTATTTATTAATTAGATGGGTTTTAATAAATCAAAATTTATTTCACAAAGATATTTACTAAATAAAATCAATCAAATGATTCTGATATAAATTATTTTTTTCTTTAAGCAAATAAAAAATCTTTTTGTTAGGAAAGTTTGACAAAATGATATTTTATTTGGTACATTTCCTTTCAAAAATAATTAATCCAACTTTTTGCTATCAAAGAAACTAATGAAATTAATATTTTGGAATTTATTTTGTTAAAATGCAAATAAATAATTTTACTTTTATAAATTTCTAAAGTAAAACAATAAAAAAATAAATTCAAATAAATTTTTTTTTTAAAGTTGTAAATTATTTTTTATAATTTATGAAATAAAATAATTATTACTCAAAATATTTCCTGATAAATATCAAAATATTTTATATCTTTCTTATCTTTGCTAATTTTTTTTTTTGATAAATATTTTTTTAAAAATTATTAAAATATAGATGATATCACATATGCTATTTTTGAGGATTCTAAGGGTAATTTAAAAGATGAAAAACTCATATTAAATAGAGTAGTTTAGATGAAATTCAGCTCATAAGATTTGCCTCCACAAGAAAGTTTGGAAAATATGATTATAGAATTTGAGTTGATGAACCCAATATAATCATACACAACTTTCAATGTTTACTTTAACTTCAATGAAAGAATTCCAACTAAAACCTATAGTGAAAGTTGGGGATTAAATTGGGGTTCTGGAGCTGGTATGGGTGTTTTGTTAAAGAACAAATAGAGTGGCTTATAATCTGAAGGAGTATATACCATGACAATAGAAGCACATGAAGGAGCAATCATAGCAATTAGAGCTATTGGTTGGGGTGAAATTAGGTACATCAAGCCATTCTAACTGGTTGGAGGCTTTACATTATCTAATGCTAGAACTATGAAATATTAGCTCAATATAGACGAGCAAGTATATGGTGACTTCAAAGGCAAGGATCTTATTATTGGTTTAGTTCCATTTTAAGGTGATCCTAATCTCTATGCTGACTATAGATCTATAAGTGACCTTTAAAATGTGTAGTTAGAAAATTATTAATGGGTTTCTGATGAATTATATGATGATAGAATTACAATTACTGCTAAGGAGCTATAAAAAAATAGCACAATTAACATAGCTGTTAACTCTAAAGATAACTTCTCTCTCTATACTATGAGGGCATACTATCACCTTGGAAAAACACCTTTAAGTAATATATTCAGTTTTTTATTTAAAATTACTAAACAAAAAAAAAATTATCTTTTTTAATATGTTTTTTTGTTTGTTTGTTTGTTTGTTTGTTCAATATTCTAAAAAGTGTTTACTTTTTCTTAAATAAGTAACTAATGATATGTTATCATCCCCATATCGAGTAGCAATGAAGATGAATCAATTTCATTTATTTCTTTTAATCAAAATAGTTTTTGGATATTTAATAAAATAGAAAAATATGAATTTATTTTTAAATATTTATTTCCAGAAAAATGATTTTATTTTCAATGATTTATAAATTGTTTTATTTAAATAAATATTATATTATAGGTTTTGATTATCCTGAATCTGGTAGTTTAATTGCAGGAGAACTAATTACTTATTCTTTGTCTCTTTATGGTAACCAAAAAGCAAATGTTACTTTGGTTCTTAAGCCTAGAGAGGGCTCACCTGGATTGTTAATGAAGAGATGCAATTTAGATGAAAAGGAAAAGTGCGTTTTTACTAAAGAAGATAAAAAGTCTGCTATAAAATCAAAATTCAATTAGGAGCAAGTTATTTAGACTTTCTATTCTGACCCAGATTAATGCTCTTAATACAAAATTGAAGGTCTCTAAGTTTGCTATTACCTAATAGGTGTTTTGAACACTGACAATGATAAAGAAGCCAAATTCACTTTACTTGCTAACAATGGTTTGACTCACACAATCCTTCAAGAAAACGAGATTTATCATTAAGGAGCAGAGTTTGGAAAGATTAACTACTTCAAGTTGGATCTTGAGAAATATACACAAGTTACTTAGGTTTCGTTCTAGTTATCAAGTGTTAAGGGTTAGGTATCTATGTTTGCATCTTTCGATAACATCCGTCCAACTGTCAATAATAAAATCAAGCAATCTTTCGATCACTCTCTTCATCTCTACACAGAAGAATTAGGAGATCTTAATAAAGTTATATATCTTGGTATTCAAAGTGACTCTGCTTTCGCTTCATATGATATCTAGGCTAAAATTACCTAAGAATCTAACTTTTCATTCTATCTTCTAGAAGTAAACTATTCATTCTTTAAATAAAATACAAAAATATTATTGATATAAAAACAGTTTATTTATTTATTTAATTAATTATTTTTAATTTATTATTTATTTAATAATCTATTTAAGTATTTATTTATTTATTTAGTTATTTTTTATTTATTTAATTAGGAAAATCAACCAGTCGTTGTAACAGAAGATGCAAGTAAGGTAAAAAAGATTCATTTTAAGTTGTTGCTTAGAAGACCATTCAACAAGGAATTAGAAGTAAAAGTTATGCTTGAACCTTTAAGTGGTTACTACGATATGAAGATTGGTAAAACCCCTCAATAGATAGACTTAGTAGAATCTTCTAATAATGTTTTAGAATTTTCTTCGAAATTAATTTAATTCGAAAGATACGAATAACCAATTTATGGTATTATTACTCCTAGAATGACATTTTTAAATAATAAAATATAATTCAAATTATCTTATGTGACCAGTGCTGTTAGTCACCAAACTTTGAATTTGGGAATGATAAATTAAATCAAAGTTACTTAAGAAGAGCAATACTACAAAATTCCCATCTAATCAAATGAATCTGTATTTATTTACAAAAATGTTTTGAATCAATTCGGAGACCAAGATGAAGTAACAGTTATCGTTTCATATGACCAAGCAAACGTCTAGCCTTAAAAAGGAGAAGCTACTTCAATGATAGTTCCTAACTTCATTCCTTAAATAATCCCTAAAGAAGATTTCGAATTAAGCTGTAAGAGAATTAAAGAATTTTCTGTAGATCAAAATAATTGCTTCCTTTTTGTTTCTGTTTCAGCTAAAAAAGAGGCTACTCTCCTTTTATATGCAGAAATTAACTCTAATGCTTAATACATCTTTTCTGACTTCCCTAATACAGTTGCATTCAAACCTAAATCTGAAAAGAAGCTCTATTATCCTGAACTTTTCAATAAGAGATTCAATCTCTTCAAGAGCTCATCCTTCAACGGAGATGAATTAATGATTTGTGCTAAAATATTTAACAACACTCTAAGCAGATAAGATTGGAAATATCCCGTTAATTGCTAGGCTGGTGATTATGATTTCAAATTCAGGACTTAAGATGATGAAAATTTCTTGTAAAAAATTCTTTTCTATTTAAAATTTGTTGAATCAATCATATCTCTCTTTAATTAAAATTTAGCACTTTTTATTCTTTGAGAATTTTTTAAAGATTTTATTTTTTTGATCCATTTCAAGATTGATTTTCTATTAATTTTTAATGTAATTTGTATTAATTTTGTAATAAAAAATAGCTATGAAATATAAGATAATAATGGAGTTTGTGATTTTGATAAGAAAGAATGTGGTATCTTAATTTTCTTAAAAGATACATCTTTTAGTTTTTGGGAAACAACAGATTTAATCACTTTGACATTGTAATAATCTCACACTACCTTACATCCTAGTTAGAGTATTATTGATACTTTACCTCCTAATGGTGCTAGATTCTATTATATTGAATTAAGTGAAGTTAAGGATCAAAAGTTTATCATTGCTGCTACTGAGTACATTGATGAATCTCTAGAATTGATTCTTTATATTGATAGGGAAAAAGTTTTTTCAACAAATAAGAACCTTCCTTACATTTTATTTGACAAGGAGTTCAGAGATACCTTAAAAAAGACATACAAATTTGACAACAATAGCTAATTTGGATTAGAAGTTAAATCAAGAATCAAAGACAAGAATATCAAATACTCTTTGCTGCTCTCTGTGAATCAAGAAAATGAAAAATCATTTACAAATATTAGCTTAGGATAGTCATAATAGATTAATTTAAAAGATAACTAAGATTATCAATACTTTGTTTTTAAGAATAAAGTTAAGGGACAACCATTTAAAATTATTTAGTCTTAACAAACTTAAGGTCACACCTAAATCACAGTTGCTTTATTAAACAAAGAAACCAAAGACAAACTCCCACTATAAAGCTACATTTCATAGACTTATGAAAATGTTGTTGAGATTAGAGAGAAGCAAGATTAATGTGAAAAGTAATGTACCTACATCATTTAGTTGCGTACAACAGAGAGGAATGGAGCCTCTTTAACTCTAGCTGTTTAAAGATAGATAATCTCGCTTCTCGAAAATATATTGTAATCAAATGAATTAAACACCTCAGAAACATTTGTTTACAACTTTAACACTTTGAATAAATCTACTTTATCCATAGATCTTTAAACAGGTTCTGTTTATGTTAACATTACCAATTCAAATGGAAGAGAAATAATAAAAGACACAATAAACAAGAATATCTTACACACATTCGATCTACCTGAACTTTAAAACACTAATCAATAATATTCCGTTACAATTACAGCTTTAGTAAACTTTTACCTTTCTTTAAATTTGATTAAACTCACATTAAAACAAATTATTATTAAATATTTTAATAAATAATTTTTAAAATAAAGGCCTACTCTAAATTCAATATCAAATTCGTTAATGAAAACACTTACCCGATGATCAGTTTTGACGTTCCTTTGAAAGAATCGAAATTAAGTTCACAATAGTCAAAGATATATACAATCGTAAATTATTATCGATTAATTTATTCAATTAAAATAAAAATTCATAATAAAAGCTCTTATTTTAAAAAAAATTTCTTAAGTAATTAAGAAGCTTTTAATTTTATCCAAAGTAAATTAAAAATTTTCAAACTATTATCTTGTAAAGTTTCTAAAATTAAAATTTAAAAAGCAAATAATTTATTGAAAACAAAAAATATTATTCAGTTTTATTAAATTGTTAAATAAAAAAATAATATGTTGAAAAGAATGAATTAATTAAAATAAATCATCTAATAAATTTAATAAAGCAAAAAAATATTTTTTATTTTTAAAAAGAAATAAATTTTCTCTAAATAAAATATTTATTGGACTTTTATGATTTTTTTATAAATATCAAAGAAATTATTAAGCAATTAATTTATTTATTTATTTAAAAAAAGTAAATGTAAGGAGATAAGCTAGTAAATATTATGATTTCCTACGCCTATGATGGAAAATACGAAGAAGGAGTTAAAGTTATAGAAGATATTTATGAGACGGATGATAAAATTCCAATTTTGTAGAATGTTTTGAGTGATATTTATGACCCAGTTACTAACTTGTATATTCGTCATTTGTAATTAACAACTTCCTAGGGAATGAAAAAAGTTTTGATGAAACTCAAAAATACATAGAAGAATGATGTAAAGAAATTGTCAATATATTTAAGTTAAAGCTTCACTCTTTTGGATGAAGGCGTCTCTACATTCTTTTACTTTGATGGCGATGTTTAATCCACTTTCTTATATGGCATCATATTACCTGAAAAAGAAAGAAAGGTCTATATCGAAATAAACTGTTTGAAGGGTGACTTGCACACTGTTGGAACCTATTAAAGAGATAGCGCAATAAATGATAAATTCTAATTTACATTCACTCCTGGAACTCGTTAAATTTTAGATGTTGATGTAAGCACTGGTAATTTCTACATTAAAATAAGGGGATTAGCTAAGCACAGCTAAGGTTTTATTAAATTCGTCTCCTTCCCATCCAAAACTTAACTGCCAACTCTTGCTTTCCATAAGCCTACTTTAGATTTGCCTACAATTACAGGTTTAAAAAGCTTAGAGAAATGGGATGAATATACTCATGTTAATTTCTCGTTTGAGCCCCTTGACTGTTCTGGCTACAAATAAGACTTAGAAGACTTTTTTATTGAAGATATTATGTATTCATTGTTGATATCTAAGGATAAACAAATAATCAAGGGTACCAACATGAAATTTAGCTAGATTGCAGGCGATTTTAATTCAATAGAATAAAACTTAAATCTTTATCTTGAAACAAATGTCAAGGTTCCTGTCCTCTTCTTTAGCTTTAATGAATCCAAAGAATGTATTAATTCTTGCCAAAAATGTTAGAAAAAAGAAATATCTGTTCCTTTGGATAACCAAACTTTCTAAAAACACCTCAACGATGGCACTCCATTTGTAATAGTACGTGCAAGTATAGATTGGAAAAACAAAGTTAATGGTTAATATTACAGCTAAAACATTTACTACAGTGAAGCAATCCTCGACCAATCATAAATATTGGTTCCTATTAAGGAAATTTAAGATTAATCTACTCATGAAGGAATTCCAGTATTTGTTATAGCACTTATTATAATTGGAGCTCTTGTGCTTATTACTTTGTTAATCTTCTACTTTAAAAAGTATAAATAAACTGCAAAGAGACTCAATTTCGAATTAACTGATGTCCGTAACGTAGCTGGCATTAGTTAATCTCAAGACACTTACAATGATCCTAAAATGAAGCACATTCCTCTTGACGAAGAAATCAACGAATGAGCAATAAGAAATCTAACAAACAAATAATTTATCTATCTCTCTCTCTGTATGAGTTTAACTAACACATTTAGTTTTATTCAAATATTTATTTATTTGTTTAATATTCAAATGTATTTTTTTTAAATCTAAATATTATTTGATTGATGTTTTATTAATTTTTAATGATTTTAACCTTATATACTTTCTATTTTGAGTGGGTAAATTATTCGTTCAAAGATTTTCTAATAAATTTATTTGAAATACTTTAATAAATTTCAAAGTTAAATTGATTAAACCAAATCATTATTTTATTAAATATAGTGATTAAATTTAATAATTTCATTTTATATAAAAAAATAATATTAATTTTAACTTATTTGTATTTTATCCAATACAACTAAATTTAATTTTTATTATGAATTATTAGCAAAGATAAATATATTAAAAAAGTAAGTACCTCAACTCAAAATATAATTTAATACAAAAACAAGTATTATTGGATTAGATGAGGATCTATCTAAATAAATATCTGTCTATTTATATAATGCAAAATTATTAGTTAAAAAGCGGAAATTTATATGATAGTTTATTTTTAAATAAAATATAAAAAAATATTTTGTTTTAAATAACTAAAGATAATTTAGTTTTATTTGATTTTAAATATATTAGTAGTCTCATAAATTAAGTCCAACTTTTATTAAGCCCATTTTTACATAATTTTTGATAGTTTGGTCAAATTTTTAGAAAAAATCTTTTTTATCTATGGTCTTAATTATTGAGAATGTATGGTAGTGAAAGAAATATTGAGTATTAACAGTAGTGAAAGAATTCAAAAAATAGTTTTTATATTTAAATATTAATTGTTTAATTTATTTGTTTATTTATTTATCAATGTTATTTAAGTATTACTTTTAGTTTAATTATATTTTCATGTTTTTTGTTTAAAGATGTTTTAATTGTCATTTATTTATTTTATTTAGGATATTTTTAATGAGTTAATTTTTAATATGATTTATTATATTTTTTATTTTATTTGTTTTATTTATTTATTTATGTATTTATTTATTTATTTTTTAATGTTTAGATTTCAATTTTTTTTTCAAAAAGAGAGCTGAGATCAATTCTATGTTAGTATTTTTTAAATATATCTATTGTTCCTTTGTTTTATATAAAAAGAGTGGAGAGAGAATTGGATTAGAGAGATATCAAAAATCAGGAGAGTTGCTATCTTTTGGAGATTTTTAGGTTTAAGCAAAATGTTAGTTTAATGATTCGGGAAGTAAACTTAATGATTCGAAGCGAAATATCAGACGGCAATGATATAAACGCTCAATTAAAAACTTTTCCTGTGAATCCAAAGTGTCAAAAATTTTTACTTAATCATTTCTAACTTTCATTCAAACCATCTAATACTCCAGCGATTGGCGCTGCTACATCTTTTCGGTATTTCATCTGCTCCTATTAAGGTTTAATTTTATTTAGCTTATTTTTTATTCATTTTTAATTGTTTTTTTTAATATTTTTCTTAATTTTTTTTAATTAAAATTAATTGTTTCATAATACCAAAAGAATTTTAACTTATTAATAAATATTATTCATATCCTTAAGAAACATAATTTGAATTTTAAAGTGAAGTAAATCAAAGAAATTTTTTCGTTCATAATAATTCTTAACAGAAATAAATTTTTCTCTAAATATTAACAGTACCCACCCAATCTTATTATTGTGTGATATAAACAAAATAAAAATAAATGATTAAAATAGATTTTTAATTTTCATGTATCTTTAATGTTATAAATTATATTTTAAATCAATAAAAATTATAAAAATTTATAAGTTCTTTCTATAATAAAAAATATTTTTTACTACTTTTTAAATATTATTTAAATTTATATTTTCTAAAACAATTAAAATAATTTATTAATAAAAAATAAAAATTTTTATTAAATATAAAATAATTTAAATTAATTATATATTTTCATATATTAACATAAATTTAATTAATTTAAAATTATATAAATACTCAATTTATTTTTATTTTTAGGTTATAATTTATTGCCCTTTCAATCTATCTATCTATCTTACTTTATTTATTTTAAAAAAATGAAAATATTTTTAATAGAAAAAATGAAGTAAGTAAGTATGTTATCAAAATATTAATAATAAAAACCTTAAAAATTAATCATATTGATGAAAATAATTGTTTAAAATAATAAATTTATGAAAAATATAAGCAAAAATAAATGCATATTATTTTCATTAAAAAAAGTATTAAATTGGTTATTTTTAATATTTTTAGTTATTTATTTATTTATTTTATTTATTTTTATTCATTTATTATTTTTTGTTGTTTATTTATTATTTGTTTTTATTTATTTATTTTTATATTATTTATTTGATTTAATTTTTTTATTTAAATTTTATTTGTATTTTTAAATTTGAATATTTGTTTTAAGCTATCATCAATTTTATAGGTGCTCGAGATTGAACTTTGGTTGGCAGGCTTGATTTAAAAATATATTAAAAAAGTAATATATATCTATTATATTTTATAAAGGTGTAAAGGTGGTAAATGATTTTGATTAAACCTACTATCTCTTTCAATAGATTTTTGAGCAATTTTATCAGTTTTGTAATGTTTTAATATTAGCGTACAGTTTAAAATAATAACTTTATTTGTAGAGCGCAGTTTGATAAGTGGAGCTTTATCAATGCGAAAAGAATTATTTTATCGAGGGGAATTCTGGTTTTTCAACTTTTTTTGATGAAACCTTGTTTAAAAACTTTCTGTACACTCATTACATATTTTACCGATAAAAAGGCTTTTTTTTTTCCTCTTTTTTCTTTTTTAATTTATAAAAAAAATATTGTTTATTAAGAATTTAATTAATTAAATGTGAAAAATAATATCTATAAAATTCAATTCTCTGTTCTTACAAAATTAAATTAATCTTCATATTTGATTTAGATAATTCAAAATTTGAAATAAGAGGGAAAATACAAACTCAAAAATCATCTCAGATAATTATAATCATTTAATAAAGCAAAAAATTAACAAAAGAAAAAAAACAAGAGAGTAAAGTGCAAATCTTTCTGTAAAGCAATAAATGATATTGATCCATATAAAATTTTTATTGGATAAACTGGTAAACTTGTAATGCCCATAAGTTTTTTAAAAATACCGAATTTACATATGAATCAATCTCATTTATTGAAAGAAAGCAACTTGAAATCATTACTAAAGGCTGAATTGTTTTAAAGGAAATACATAAGAAAGTGGGGCTATAGTTTTTAAGGAATCTTTTAATCCCGTTAAAAAAAAAAATTCGTTCTAATATCCATATCCCTAAGTAGCCTCATGCCCGTCTTTAACCTAATAATTCAGCTTAAAACCCTTATCGCGATGAATAAATTCATTCATACCTTCTTCCACATATATAAAAAGTATTTTTTAAAATATAGATCAGAACTTGAAGACTCATCTAAAAAAAAGAAACAAACTAACAAATTAAATAAATATAAATACAAAAAGAAAAAATATAAAAACAAAATATGAAGAAATATTAGAAATTAAATACATAAAATAGAAGCTAACTAAACCACACAAAAAAACAAACAAAAGCAACAGAAAATAAAACAAAATACTAAAAATGATTCATAACTTGAATAAAAGTAAATACAAATTAAATAAACTTTTGAAAGAAAATAATATTTAAAATAAATAAATAACAATTAAAAATCTAGAAAGAAAATCTTGAAATATTTTGATCAAAGCAATAATTTTATTTTATTTTTTTAATTTTCAAATTAGCTTTTATGTGAAGAAAGAAATCAATCAATCAATTAAATATAATATTACAATTTAAATTTATTTAAAATAAAACAAATATCAATATTTATCAAAACACTAATTAAAAAGATCAAGGAAATAAATATATTTTAGCATCTTAAAATATAAAGGAAGTTGAAAGATTTTAAAGCAAAATATTAATTATATAAATTAGAATGCAAAATAATATTAATTTTATTTAAGTTTATTTTATTATTTTATTTGTTTTTATTACTTAAACTAATTTTTATCTATAAATCAGAATTTTCTAGATCCGCCTAAATTATTGTTTAGCTTAGTTGAAGAAGTAGCATTTATTTATTCATCACTTACTGGTTCAGGGAGGGGACCTAATGATTCTGGGGTAATTTCCTGATTATATATTTTAATAGAAAGGGGTTAAAAATATTTCAACATTAAATAACAAATAAATATCCATAATTTAAGAATCATTTTAGTTATATGTTTTAATTGTTTTTTAATAAACAAATCAATTACTCTTGCATCTATGAAGAAATCGTTGTAATCTCTAAATAATGTATATGTTCCATATAAGAATCCCAAAATAAGTCCATTGACGGCATATTAATGCATTTTATTTGCTGCTCTGAAACCCTTTTCTTCAACTCTAGTTAAAATCTTATCTAATTTACTCCAAAAACTCATCTAATTTATTATGCTAACTTATTGTCGATTTTAATAAATATTGTGTACAAATAATTTTGTTATATTCCACTATATCCTTATTAGTACTTGATAAATTTATAATAAATATCAGAACTCTATTGATATATAATAATTGAATGAATTAATCAATTAATCTTTATGTATTTAACTCATAACCAAACATTAAATCAATAAACCTATTTAAATGAGGAATAAAAAATTCGAAAAATAATTTTATTTTAGATTAAAAAGCATCTAAATTTATAAATTAATTTTTTAAAAATTATTTTCCATTTTAGAATTACTTCAATTTTAAAGCTAAAAAAATTAAAAAATTGTTCGTTGCCTTGACTGCCTGCCTGATGATTTTAAGTAATAAATTTATTTTTAATTGCATTAAAAACGCATTTCTGTATTATAAGCAAAGTAAATTTTTTAATTATTTTATTTTATTTATATGATAAGAATGAATTAAATTCAATTAAAGTAAGAAATTAAATTTATCAGATTAAATTATTTTTTTAAATATTAATTTGATTAATTAGTTTTATAAAATTTAAAAGAAATTATTCATAAAATTATTATTTACGGCGAATAATATTATATATATATATACACTAAAGGTCATATATCACCAAAAAGAGCATGTATTCAGGTTTGCCATAAAAAAAAGATGATAACCAAAATTCTTAATTTATAAGAATCTAAAGTATATATATTGTATAATTTAGTATGATTTGTATACTTTGTAATATTGAATAAGAAATTAAGCTGGCTTTACTTAAATTAAATTATATTTTTTTTATTAAGTAATTCGGTATCGAATTAGATTATTATAATTTATCTTTCACAAAAAAAGAAAATTGTTTATTTTATTAAATACAAAAATTCTTTTTGCAAGTTAAGTTCTAAAAAATATTATCTATTAACTTTTTATATTATTAATCATTTGTGATTAAATTTAATTAATTTTTGCTGTTTAGTTTTCTGAATTTAGATTATTTTGCAAATTATTTGGCTAATAAATTAATCAATAATTCAAAGAAATATCAAAGTTACAAAGATTCTAATTTTATTTTATTCTACCTCAAAAATGTAGATTGCTTCTAAAGTTCATAATTCTCTTTGTTGTTTAATTTTATACGGATTTTTATTTATATAAATTATGCTTGAATTCAAAATATGTTTTTGCCAAGTTAGCTAGCTTGAGTAGCTATTAATTAGTTAAGGTATAAAATATATCTCCAGATAAAATGTCTTAAACTTGGACTAAATAAACAAACTTGTTTTAAATATCAATCTAAATAACACAACTATCACTTAAGCTTTGTAAATATGTGAAGCTTCAAGCATATAATTAAATTTTACTGCTGAAAATGTAGACATACTTTTTGAATAGAATTAAAACTAGACTTTTATTAGCATTTGTGGTAATGCTACTAAATTAGAGATAAGTAAAATTAGCCTAATAAATGTGAATTCGAATATTGGTATTTTGAATTCAACTCTAAATAAGTGCTAAGAATGTAAAATATAATCAATTTAACTCCAAAATTTAGCATGCTTAAAGCCAATTTTTATTCTTGGCAGTATTAATTCCTTCGGCATATCCAATTTAGAATCAGATTCATTAAGTATATTTCAGTCTAAATTGCCATTATTTCAAGTAGACATACAAGCTAATGAAGGCTATTTAACCTTTTCTTAATTTGAAATACCTACTCGCAATATTATAAATGGATATAAAATGTTACCTAAGGGTAATAATAACTACAGCGAAGTTAATAAAACGATTGAAGATGATTAGTCTCAAATTTAGCTTGAAAAAGAATAAAGAACTTTAATATTAATTTCAAAATCCAGTAAAGGATATATTTTGATTACCTAAATGAATATCGATTTAGAAAATAAGAATATTAGATTTCTTACATCTTTCGACTGGTAAAATTCAAAGATATATATTAGGAATAGTTACTTCTATAGAAACAAAGCTATATAAGATGGAGGAAGCATTTATCTGAAGCAAGTAGCTCCACTTGTGACATTATATAACACTACTTTTGATTCATGTTCTAGTGGAAATTTCGGAGGTGCCTTATATATGTATTAAGTAAATGCTACTAATTGCACTTTTATCAATAATAAAAGCAAAGTTGGAGGTGTTTTATTTACAGTTTTACGAGAATCTAACATATTAAATTCTTAATATATTAACAACACTGCAAGCATAACTTCGCCAAATGCTTATTTTTGTCCTCCATATGCTCAAGACAGAGATCAAATTTCTTGTGAAATTTTTTAAATAGAAAATATTTTTGAATATAATTAACAATTACAAAACACACCTCTCTATATAAAAGAAATCAATTATACTCTTTAGACTGATTTTAATTCTAAAAATACTCTCAGCTTATAAGCTAAGTTGATGTATGGAATTGTTTATATTATAAAATTGAGATTAAACAGCATAAATTTTACTTAGTATTCGCCTTAGCTGTCTTTCGGAAATGTCTATAGTTACCTTACACAAAATTACCAATAGTACTTTTCTCCATTCTCAGTACCTGAAGTCAATTATCCTTATTTAGTTGTTACTTATGTGCCTAATTTAGATTGCTAAAGCTCAAACCAATTAATAAGGTTTGATTTTTTTTAAAGCTCTTTTTATACTCCAGGTTGTTTTGAGGTTTCATCTTAATGCAAAGCAGGCATGCAGCAGCTAACTTCAATAAGCTAGGAATAAATATTCTAGCAATGTCAGTACTGCAATTTAGGTCAATTTTTATACAAAACTAATTACTCATGCTTGACTTGCAACCCAAATTATTACTCAAGCTGCTACTCTAATTTAACGTTTCTAGTGAATGGGTATTGGAGAAACGAATTAGTAGAAGATGAAAGTTCAATTTACCAATGTAACTTAAATCCTTCTAACTGTGAAAGTGAAAATAGAATAGGTATTGGTAATTCCTTATGCAAGGAAGGATATAAGGGAGATTAATGTTTAGCTTGTGATTTAGATGGTTCAGTTTGGGGTGAATCGTATGGAGGAACAGGGTAATTTCAATGTATTAAATGTAATTCTATTCCTAGAAATACCATTTATTTTACATTTTCTTTGTGCTTTTAACTTATTGTTTTTATTTTTGCTTTGGTGAGCAACTTTAAACGAATGAAAAGCTAAATTCTAAGAAAATACCTTTAAAAACTTTAAATTGTTTACATAGGAACAAGCTTCCTCAGATAATCCTAAGCTACAGTCTACATAAAAATCCTTTTATTCAACTTTTAGATTTATCTCTCCGCGTATTATTTTATCGATTTTAACAAGCAAAATGAATCTTTTGATAGCTAAATTTTTTCCTTCTTAAACCCATTTCAAGGATAAGGCAATACATCTTATGATTGCTTTTTAAAAAACATTTTTCCAGAAACAGATAGCATAGGTCTACTAAAATTATAATTCTCAAGCTATTCTCCATTGATTATAAGTGTTTGCATGTTTTTGATATTTGCTTTACTAATGCTAAGACAAACATAAAAAATATTTAATCTAATATACCTAACAATTCATTGTTATTGTTATCTAGTTTTGTTTGTATTCTAACCTTCGATTCTTTTATATTCGCTCTAATCGCTTAAATGTATTCAATTAACAAAACAAACTAGCTATGTTTATCTTGATCTCTCATATGAATGTCATAGCCAAATGACTGATCGCATAAAATTGTTAGGATTAATTTCAATTCTATTCTATATTATTATTAATCCAATAGCGATATTTCTATTAATGTATTTTCAAAGATAAAAGCTAGAAAATCTGAGAGTGATAAGAATGCTCGGATTTCTTTTTGATGAATATAAAAGAAAGTTCTTCTACTGGTAATTTGTAAAAGTTTTACTATCTAATGTATTGATTATTCTCCTTTAAATCCTATTCAATCAGTCAATTTTAGCTATTATTCTTTATCTAGGGTTTTTATCAGTTTATGCAGTTTTAATTATAGTATTGATGCCGTTTTAATCGATACACTTGAATAAAATCGAATTAACTTCAGTAACTCTTTCAATATTATATCTCCTTTCTTCTATTTCAATGCAATAATCTCATACTTACTTAGTAAATTATGGAAATTAGACAACTTCGTAAAATATATCAAATGCTTTCTATTACTCTACACTAGCCATCACCATAATATTTTACTTTTATATGATTTTCCTAATTCTTTAGTCATACTTTTACTTGTCAATCCTGAAGTTGTAGAAATTTAGAATATTTGTTAGCCTAAACTAAAAATTTCCTAATTTATTTTCTAAAATTTATTCTAAATAACTAAGGGATAATTTGAATCTCTTTAGGTAGACAGTAAAGAAAGCGATGATGTTCTAAAATATATAGTACCAAATGAAAGATCAAGAGGATCAACTAATTAATAATATAGACAACACAAGTATTTCTAACTTTTTATATTTAAAATGAATAAAACTTAATAAAAGTTTGAAAAGAAAATAAAATGGAAGCTATTTTAAATTGATGCAGCAAGTTCTTACTTTAAATATTTTTTTACCAAAAAAAGCCTTTAAATTTTCCATAAAAAATAAATTTATTAATTAATTAATGTATATATAATGCAGAAATTAAAAATTTCCTTGTTAGATGTTATGTATATTATAACCAAAGACTTAAAAATAAAATATAAATATGAATAAATTTTTATTTAACTTATTTACTACTTGAGTTTTCAGTAAATATCAGCAATGGTAATTTTAATTTGAGCATTTAATAATTTAATATTAATTCTTAAAAACTATTTCAAAATTTTGTGATGATATTATTATTTGAAATGTTATAATAACGATAAAATCTAACGGATAGCAAATAATATCTTTATTTTTCGTTATTTTTGATAAAAGTCTTCGTTAATTTTATTAATTAAAATTTGTTTCAAAATTGAAACACTAACTATAAATACAGATTTTAAATTATAAGATGAAGATATATCTCGTTCATAAAATATTTGAAAATATATGGAAAATTAATCTATTAATTAGTATTTATAACCATATTCTGGAGTCCTCTTTTAATAATTTGATTTAAATCATGTATTTTTCAAGCAATAATTTTAAATCTCATTTATCTAATGCTAGCCTTATTCCTTTATAATTAATTAAACTTGAATAAAACTCATCATTTAAATAATTGTTAATTATAGTAACTAATTATCAAAAAAAATATTAAATAAATGTTTTAAAACTTTTTATTTATTTTTTAATAAAAATTTGATTAATTTAAAACAAAAATAATGAATTAGATCTAATTAAAATTCGATTTTTGATACAAAATATTTAAAACTTTCTCATAAGTACATCTCTTGAGATATTTAATTAAGAGTAATTTCTGTTAATTATATCGAGTATTTTTTTTATGGTAATTTCTTTTAAAATATCAGCTCCTTAAAAGAAGAGATAATATTTTTACTATTTAAATTAAGAGATATTATTACTGAACCAAAAATTTTGTAGGTATTTTTAAGAAATTAAAAAATAAAAAGTGGAAAAAATATTAACATTTGAATAATTTAATAAAATAATTTAGTTTTATTTAATAAAATATGAATTATGCTAATAAATTTAATTGATTTTATTTAAGAAATTCACTAAAATATTTTTATTGAAATATTTAAGTGATTTTATTTGATTTAAATAATTTGATTTTTTTATCCTTTTTGTAATTAATTACTTCAAATTTATTTTATTTTTATATTATTTAGTTAATCATGAGTATTATGAATGAATGAATGAATGAATGAATGAATATCAATAAAAGGAAATTATTATTTTTTTTAATTTTTAAAAATTTTATTAAAAATATTTTAAAGAAGGATGTAAATTTTTAAAAATGAAATTTATATTAGCAATTAATCATCGTATAATTAATTCATATTCATACCTCCTTATTAAGTTCTAATCAAAGATTCTAAAGAAAAAAATTTATTTTTTATTAATTGAAATTTGTTATTGATTGATAGATAGATTCCACAAATATTATAAATATAAAAAATCCTCAAAAAAAAAATTAATAAAAAGAGAAATATCTATCAAATTCAAACCACTTTTTACTAAAATGGGATGTGGTAGTAGCAAAAAAATATCAAAAGATCATAAATTGCAAGAAAACAAATAATAGCTTTATGCGCAGAGTAGCAACGAAAACGAGAAAACTTAGAAAAGTACACCTGGAAACAATTAGGATGACGTGCAATAAAAAGTTAATCTTTAAAATACACATGAAGCTAACAATAAGGACAAAGACGCAACACAAAATAAATAAAATTTGAAAAACAAAACATAAACGAATTAAAATGCTACATAAAACAATGCTAATCTAGAACTTGATGAATCTGAAAAGAATTACTATTAAGACATTCAAAAATAATCATAATACTCCATAAATTAAAAAATTATTAGCCTTTTAAAGTAAAATAACATTAAGGAGAATGATATAAAGAAAGCTTAAAAGGTATTTATTAATTTATTAATCTATTAATTTATTTTAATTTGTATTCTTAAGATTGTTTATAAATAATAAAAGGAATCACTTGTTTTATATAAAGAAATGGATACTTATCAAGATAAAATAAAGGAAGAAGAAGTAGATATGTAAAAATTAGAAGAAAAATGCAAGAATTATGACAATTAGCAGACATTTTTCGATATTAAAGTTTTTATGATTCTCTTTGATATTGAATATTTGTAAAAGTTAGTTTAGTACATTGAGAATTTGTATAAAGAATATATATAATTCTTCAAGGTTAATAATGTCTACAAAAATATTTTGGAACATATTGAAAATCAAACTAAATAGCTTGGTGTTAAAGATTTGAGTCAATGCGATAGTAAAGAAAAAGAAAAACTATTTGATGTAAATTTATAATTTGGTTATTAACAAGCAAACAAAAAAACAAAATTAATTTAATTAAATTTTCATCTTACAAAATTTAATTAGATTTTACATATTTATTTTATTTTCATTTATTTTTCAAAGCAATTTAAAGTTTATCATAATTTATTTATTAAACGAAAAGGAATTTAAGAAAAAGCTAGCTGGGGAGATTTAAAAATTCTCAGATAAAACAGGGAAAAAAATGATATCAGATAAGGCTTTGATTCATCAAATTCTAAAAGCTAGACTTTAAGATTCTGACGATATTGATTTAAGATAGTTAGTTTAAATGATTAATAAAGAGGCTTAAGGATAGTAAGAAACTATCACTTATATTTCATAACTATTAAAAGAATAATCTTTTTCTGAAAGCTAGATAATTTTATAAAAAGAAAATTATTACAATTTTGAAAGAAATTAAAAGGCAGATGTTGTATCATACTAATAATATAGTTCCAAATCCTAATTTTAGAATCAAAAATAGCAATAAAGCAATATTTTACCTTCAAGTAGTACTCTCATTAATTAATTTGGCTTAACATATACATACCAAGACACTTAAGATTAAAAAGCCTATCCTTCTAGCAGTCATGTAGCTCAAACTATGAGAAATATGAACTATGAATTTTAATCATCAAGCAAATTTTAGGATAAATAATAGTTTTCAAGTAGTTAAATAGGATTTTAATAATAAGGAAATTACAAGATAGGATCAATGTTAAATACAAAATACAATTCAAGTTAAAATAAACTTCCTAACTAAGAAGATAATGAAGATACAAATGAATAAGATATTAATTAGTCAATTGATAATACATACTTTGGAGAAAAAATAGTTAGCAAAATGGTGCCAAACACCTAGCTCTTCACATAAAATAATATAATTAGGAATTAAATTTAATAAAATAATAATCAAAGTGATCAAAAAGATTCAAATTAAAACTTAACAGCTTGCTAGTTGATTTTATAATACAACTTAGATGTAGATATCCAGTAAAAAGTTTAAACCTTTTAAAATAAACCTAAAAACTCCACTCATTAATTATAAAGTCGTTAAGATATTTTAAATTATTTAGGAAATGCATTAGAATAAAATTGATTAATTCATTGCTAAATATCGTATTTTAATTTAAACTATGGTAAAATACTAACTAATTAATTGAGTTACTCTTTTAATTAAATAATAAGAAATTAATTTAATTTAATTTGATTTATTACTAACTAACTAACAAACTAACTAACTTTCCTTACTAAAAATTATGAAAGTGACAAAAATAGAGATTAAAATTTAATATATGAGAAAAATTTTAAAAAGAGAAATAAAGTTTTTGATTCTTTAAATAAAATAATCATTTTTATTATAAAACAATGTTTGTTTTTCTATGTTGCAATATCTTATTTTTTCTTAATTTTCAAGAATAAATTTTTTCAAAAATAAATAGATAAGCAAACAGTTTGTTTGAATATTAATTTGTAAATGACTTAAAAATGGAAATATTTATTTAGTATCCTTAAATATATGGATGGAATGGAAGAATATCTTATATTCAAAATTCCTCATCTGAAGTATTAATATTAAAAAATAAATGTAAATTAATTCCAGACCTAAAAAATTATTCAAAATCAAATATTTTTACTTCACCCAGGAATAAAAAATTGCATAAATAAATTAAAAAGTTTTAGTTATTTTACATAAATGAGTGATATTTGAATAAGGTAAAAAATAAAAAATTAAATGCTTTCTCCCCTCATTATTTTATTTGGAGAATATAAGACAGTAGTTGAAATTAATTATGTAAATAAGAATTTTTTAATTTTTAACTTAGAAATAACTTTAAATAGCATAGTTAAAATTATTGTATTATTTTTAATAATTAGTGGATTGAAAATCAAAGAGTTAATTAATTGTCTGTTATAACTAGTATAAAGATTTTAATGAAAAAATTAAATAAATCTTAAGGACATAAAAATAAATTTATAAATTTGAATTTGGAGACTTTTTTTAAATATATGAAAATATCTTTATCAATTTATATTGATCTATATCCCTTTTAGATCTTTTTTTGTTACATCAATTAAAAGAATTAATTATTTTGCTTTTTGGCTTATTTGCTTGTTTTTTTGATTGTGTTTCGTTAAATCTAAATTAATAAATCAATCAAAAAAATTACAAAAATAATAATACTGAATAAGATCTAATTCAAAAGATAATAGATAGATATCTACTTTATTAAATAAATTTAGCTAAATGGGTTGCGCTGGGTCGTCTAAAAAAAAAAAAGACTAAGAAATAAAAGATAAATAACCTGAAATAAATTTTAAGAACTACTATTAATGTGTCCAAAAAGATTTAGAATTGAACATAAAAGATCAAATCGAAAATTTGTTGAAAAAAAATAAATGTAAAGAAGAAGATATAGAGAGGGCTAAGCGTGTATTTATTAAATTTCATATTGCCATTTTAAGTTTTTTTTATAAAATAAAAGGAAGCTTATATAGGGTATTCCAATCTCTAAATAAAGCATAGAGATAAGATTGATAATGGTGTGAATATAAAAGAAGTAGAGAAGTTATGCAAAGATTATGATAAACTTCAAACATAACTTTAATTCAAAGTTATTTTAATTGCTTTAGATGTAGAATATTTAAGAAAGTTAGTTTAGTCGATGGATAAATTTTATAAAGATTTTCTGAAACACTTAAAAGATAACAGATTTCAAGAAAATGTTTTAGAATACATTTAATAAGAAACTTAATCAAAAAGTGTTTAAGACTAAAGTGAAGAATTTAGAGAAAAACTTTTTAAGGTATGTTATTATTTTTACTAATATAGAGAATTTAATTTAATATAACCAAACCAAAAATTAATTTTACCTATCTATCTACTCACTCAATTTTTTACTTATTCATTAATTCACTAATTTATTTATAAAATCTGTTTTAAATTATTTTCATTAATTAAATAAAAAGGAATTCGAGAAAAGATTATTTGATATAATTTAATAATTCTCAAATTAATAACAAAAAATGATTTCTGACAATGTTTTGATTAGATAAATACTGATAGCTAGACTTTCTGACTCAGATGATATAGATTTAAGGCATTTAATTTAAATAGTTAATAGTAAGAGCTAAAAATAATTTTTAGAAAGTATATCAGAAATAAAAAAGTTACAATTAAGAGATTAATCCATGAGCTAACTTATTAACTAAATGGATTATAACTTCTTATAAAGAGAAAATGAAACAAATATCTAAAATGATGTTCAACCCACTGATATAAACATATAAATGCTAGAAGGTTAAATAAATTAATAACCTTACAACCAAATAATTTATGATAATGATAATTCATAAAACTATTAATAAACTTTAGCTATAGATCTTAGTCCAAATGTTAATGTAACTAAAAAGTAAAATACTGATAATTAAAATAAAAGCGATGTAGTAAAAAATTTAATTTAGCTACCATTTACTTCTAACAATGAGTTAATGTTAGGTAATAATACTATTTAAAATCATTAGCCTGAAAATCAAGAGCAACAAAACAATAATTAAGTAAATCAATTCATTTCATAATAAAATTAAGTTAACCAGAATTAATAAATAGCTATTAATAGTGCTTTAGCTAAAAACTAAGGCAAACCTGATTATATAATCAATGAGCTAAATAAAAATGATTAAATATAAGGTTCATTGATAAAAAATTAAATTTAGCAACAAATACCTTCAAGCAGTTTGGTAGCATAAGATATTAATGCTAATTAATATAACTTTTAAATTGAAAATTAAGAAAAAGGTAATAATGACAATTAAGAAAATCAAATCGTATCATAATAAAATAATGCTAATCAAAACTAATAAATTACTTCTACCAGTGTATTGATTAATGGTTTCGGACAAGCATTTAATTTAACCAATCAGGTAAGCAAGCCTGATTAAATTTAAGCTTAAGTGAAAAGTTAAACTTAGTAGTAATTACCTTCTAGTAGCTAGGTTATGTAAAATTTTAATACTCATTAATATCATCTTTAGCTTTAAGATCAAGAAAAAGGCAACAATAATTAAGAAAATCTAACTATTTCATAAAAAAATAATGCGAATCTAAACTAATAAAATAATTCTACCAGTGTATTGATTAATGGTTTCGGATAAGCATATAATTTTACAAATCAGTTAAGCAAACCTGATTAAATAAGTTAAACATAGTAGTAATTGCCTTCTAGTAGCCAGGTTATGTAAAATTTTGACACTCATAAATATAATCTTTAACTTTAAGATCAAGAAAAAGGCAACAATAATTAAGAAAATCTAACTATTTAATAAAAAAATAATCCTAATATAAACTAATAAATTAATTCAACCAGTGTATTGATTAATGGTTTCGGACAAGCATATAATTTAAACACTTAGTAGTAATTGCCTTCTAGTAGCCAGGTTATGTAAAATTTTGACACTCATAAATATAATCTTTAGCTTTAAGATCAAGAAAAAGGCAACAATAATTAAGAAAATCTAACTATTTAATAAAAAAATAATGTTAATATAAACTAATAAATTACTTCAACCAGTGTATTGATTAATGGTTTCGGACAAGCATATAATTTAAACAATCAGTTAAGCAAGCCTGATTAAATAAGTTAATCTTAAGTGAAAAGTTAAATTTAATAGTAATTACCTTCTAGCAGCCAGGTTATGTAAAATTTTAACACTAATTAATATAATCTTTAGCTTTAAGATCAAGAAAAAGGCAACAATAATTAAGAAAATCTAACTATTTCATAAAAAAATAATGCTAATCTAAACTAATAAAATGCTTCTACCAGTGTATTGATTAATGGTTTCGGATAAGCATATAATTTAACCAATCAGTTAATCAAGCCTGATTAAATAAGTTAATCTTAAGTGAAAAGTTAAATTTAATAGTAATTACCTTCTAGCAGCCAGGTTATGTAAGATTTGAACACTCATTAATATCATCTTTAGCTATAAAATTAAGAAAATAAAGGAAATGATTCAGAAAATCAAAACTTTTCATAATTAAAAAATGTTAATCAAAGTTAATAAAATACTTCTACAAATGCTTTGATCAGCCCAACATATAATTTAACTAATCAATAAAACGAACCTGATTAAATTAAATCAGAAGTGAAAAGTTAAATTTAAAAATAAGTTCCTTCTAGTAGCTAAGTAATTTAAAATTTTAATAATCCTTAATATCAAATTTAAACGTAGAACTAAAATTAAGAAAACAATTAAACAAACCAAATCACTTCACAATAAATTTAAACTAATTTAAATTCATAATATCCCTCTACCAGTGTCTTGATTAATGGTTTTAGTCCAGCATTTAATTTACCCGCTTAGCTAAGCAAGCAAGATTAAGTATAAATTTCCCTAACGAAAAGTTAAATTTAGCAACAATTTCCTACTAGCAGCTAGGTAAGATAAGATAACAATGCAAAGTAGTATGAAAGTTAAGTATAAAGTAAAGTTTAAGATGATTATAATTTTGGAAATTATACTTATTTATAACAAAGTAAAGTTAATCTTAATTAATAAAATCCTTCTACAAGTGTACTTATAAATGGATTTGGCTCTGCATATGGTTTTCCAAATGAACCGAATAATTAGGATAATAAAGTTTAATAAGCAATTCCTATAACCAGCTAGATCTTTTCAGATATTAACAAAGCTGTTTAATATTACTTATAGGCACAAAATCAAGTTTAAGTGGAAAATTAAAATACTAACTAAAACAACCTTACTAGAATGAATGAATAAGTAGATAATGAAGACACAGATGAATAATAAAATAATTAACCAACAAATAGTCAATACTTTGGAGAAAGAGTATTAAGTGTATTTATTCCAAGTATTGTGAACGATCCATAAAACAATATAAATAACGATTAAAATGAAAATTAGAAAAAATGTACAACATCAAGCTAATTGATATAATAGTACAATTTAGATTTAACTGAAAAGACAAAAAATTCAAACCTTTCTGCTGGAACTGCAGAATAAACTCAATAAGTATAAACCACACAAAAAACATTGAGTTATTTAGGATCAGTCTTAGATACAAAATGAAGGAAAGAATGACCAACAAACCAGCCATTATATTTATTATAGAAGATAATTTATATATAATACATACATTAAATTATAGATATTGGTCATTTGGTCATGACATGATTAAAGTAACAAAATTTAGATTGGTATCAATTTTAAATAAAATAATTAGTTAGTTGATTATTGTATATGTATATTTATATAAAAATAAATTTAAAATCAGATTATATACTTAAGTAAAATCATTAATTGTTAAGGATAAAATAGTTTATTTATTTAAGCTTTAATCAGTTGGAAAAGAATATTTGTAAAGTTCTAACCTTCATAAACTTAACATACATATTTTGTTACTATTTATATGATAGCAATAAATTTAATAAAAAAATTTTTAATTTAACAAATTTAATAAAAATAAAAATTAATTTTTGTAAATATTAAAATATTTCTATCTATTTTAATTTGCTTATCTTGATTTCATTAACATTTTATCAATTTTGTTATTTTTTTAATAATTTAATTTCAAAAAAAATAAATTGATTTTTTTCTATAATAATTTTGAAAATCATTAATTTTCAATAAATATTATTTCTTTTATTTAATTTTTAGTAGGATAAAATCTTAAAATGAATTTTTCCTTAATCTTTATTAATTTTCAAGTAAATTTATCGTTGGCAAAGAATAATTAATTGGATAAAATGCTCAAAATAAGCTGAACTTGCACATTTTAATTTGAAATTGACAAATTTTTTGTAAAATAATTATTTAGTTTGAATAAAAAATTAATTTTTAATAAATATTTTAAACAAAAATATTTTTAATTTTATTTAACATATAAAATGATTATTTATTTATATTAAAAATTTAACTATAATATATTGTTTAAAAAATAATTCTATAAAAATGGTACCAGTTAGTTTTTTAGGGGAATATCTTAGTAAGATACAAAAAGAATTAAGATTGAAGACATATGAATGTACTTAGTATACTTTTATAAATGTTAAGAGTAACAAATCTTTTACGAGTGATTTTGGTGATTAATTTGTTTACTAGTTTCCTTTACTTACTTAATTTAGGGATAGCAAGAATCGATCAATAAGTGTAAATCAAATAGTATGTTATCTGCATGCAAAACACTATTCTAATTTTATGCATATTTAATTAAGTGCTATGAAGAACAATTTTTATGTTTAAGTGAAAACTTTAAGGAGTATTTTTGATCACTCACTACTTATCTTTTGATATCATTATAAATATTAATAATAGGGTAAAAAGTAATCAATCACTTAATTAATTTTACAGTTGACTAGAGCAATCAAACAAACAAGCAAACTAAATAGTTAAATAATTAATTAATTCAATATAATCAGAAACAATTAAAATAAGCACATTAAAAAAAATAGCTAAATTGCGCAAATCATTCATATTTATTATAAATGGCTTTGTTTTTTAGGATTGAAGATATATTACCATAAGAGATAGAAGATGTAACTTAATTATCTTATAAAAGCATTTATTAAAACCCTTTCTCCTATAATTATCATAAAAAGGCTAAAAATTTTAAGGGTTGGCTTAAGAAGAAATCTCCAAACTTTCTAGGTGGATGGTAAAAAAGGTAATAAATCAAGCATGTTATTAAGCAAATTAATAAATTGTTTAGGCTAATAGAGTTGATCTTTGTTGAAATTGAAGATACATTTTATAAAATAGGTACTTTGTTATAGCAGCAAATGGAGAAAAGAGCTATTCCCTAGCGTATTTTGAAAATGAGGTAAAAGGAGTTATTAAGTTAATTATATGAAATATATTTTAGAGATAGTTGGTGACTATCATAATGGATTAGGTTTTATCACCATTTAAGCGAATTTTGATAAAGATAAAGTTCTAAATAAAATTTTAAAGCAAACTATAATGAAGAATTTAGTACTAATTAATATTTATTATATTTATAGAAAGATCCAAAGCCAAAAGGACATATTGATATAGCAAAGATATAGGATATTCATTATGATGGTGATCGCATTTTTAGCATTATTTATCCAGAGAGAAATTTTGATTTAAAGCCAAAGACAAGCTAATTGAGAGCATAGTGGTCCAGAAATTTAATGATTATAAAGAAGTGGCTTTAGAAAAAGTATCCAAACATGCAAAAACCTCTTGAACCTCTTACAAATAGTTAAAGAAGCAGTATTGTCTCTCCAAGAAAAAGTTGGAAGACCTTTTCAGAGAGATCATTATCTTCTATTTGCGTATAAAAAGACAGTAATAGATAGAAAATTATTATTATAGCAATTAAATATTGAATATTCATATTATCCAGCAAGTTTTAAGCACTAAATAAATCTACAATTTTTAAAGATATTTTTAGATTTATGGTAATTAAATCTAATAAGAATGCAGGAGTTAGTAATAGTGCACAAACTTTTAAGGCAAATTGATAAAATATGAAATAGAATAAACATTTCATTAGATTAAACTAAACATTTATAAAAACAAATTATTATCGAAAAAAACGTTTAGAATCTAATTTTGGTTTCTAATTTACGTTCAACAATTAAACTTAATTTATTTTAATCATAATACTAAATTTATATTTTAGACAAAAAAATCAAGTTTAATTGATAAATTATTTTTAATTAATAAATAGGAGTATCAAATCTAGATTCAAATAACTCTGGATCGGAATCTAAGAGTCCTGACTCAGCAAGAATGGGCAGCAAATCTAACTTGGATTTAGAAATAGATAACAATTACTTAATTCAAAAGTGCGGTCTAATAGACCACATTAATCCAGAAAGCCCTAAATATCAAAATAGAATACTTTGTGGCTTTTTACACAAGCGTTCTAAAGGAAAAGTAAAATATTTCATGAAGAGATGGTTTATCTTGATTTCTGCTAAGCCTCTTAGCTCTGAATATTTTGATGAAGAGATTCTATAAGAAACTGACTTGTAATAAATAATGAATCTTTTTATAGATTTAATTAAAAAGATAATTTATTTTAATATATTTTAAAATAACAAAAACTATAAAAATAAATTGATTTTTTAGGGAAAAAATTAGATTTATCATAAAGCTTTCTTTTAACAAATAAAACAAATAGCTTCTCAACTAATCAACCAATAAATGTTTAATATTAAATTTTGGCACATTTATTTTAAAATGAATCTATTTAATCTATTTTGAGAATATAAAAAAAAATTATTTATTTATTTATTTAACTTATGATAGGCCTCCATGGATGGAATTAGATACTTTATACTAATTTAAGATTGAAAGCAAGGAAAATATAGGAAAACCAAAAAAAGGTTTAAAAATGAATTAGTGTATTGAAGTCTTTGATAAAGATATGAGCAAATCAAAGGAGAAAGGTTTTACTTTCTCAATTAATATGGGCGATAGATTATATCATTTAATGGCTGAAACAGCAGTTGAAAGAATAACATGGGTCTCTAAATTAAAAACTTCAATAAAAACTATCAAAGAACTCAATAAAGGAAATGTAATTCAAATTTAGCTTTATTAGAAATAATTTAATTTTAAGATTAAAAATTTATTTTGTTTTTGGGATTTCGGATATAAATTAAAAATTTGAATTTATAAAAGCAGTAAGCTAAAAAATTAATTAGAAATTTATTAAAAATGAAAGAAATTCTTAGGTTTGTTTACAAAAAATTTTTAAAATTTAACAATTTAATTCAATATTTTTTCATAAAATAAAAAAACAAATTAAAAAAAAAATGTATGAATTTTTTGATCATTCATTTAATTTTTCTTACAATGTTTTATTAAAAATAATTAAATAAATATAAAAATAGCTTAAAATCAAGAAGAATATAGATGGAATTTTAAAAGAATATGACAATCATACAAGTTTTATAGAGAGAAGAAAGGGTTTGAGAGAAAAAATAGATGCCGATATTTTAAAATTTAAATCAACAGCTCTTGGAAAAGAGTTAACTGAAGATGAAAAGTAAATATTATAAAATTTTAATAATTTTGTTTTTAATTATTTATTTGAAATCATTTTTGAAAATAATTAATTAATTAATTAAACCAGTTTGATAGATAAAATTTTATTTGTTAGAATGTTTGTTTTCCTAACAGTTAAATGATTTAATTGAATAAATGTTAATATATTTAAGTGTGTTAAAAATTATTAAAATAAATAAAATAGAATATAAGATTTAGATATATTTCTAAATTTTCTTTAATTGTTAGCCACAGAGATGTTAGATGTAAGTAAATTAATTAAGTTTCTTTAAAGAAATTTAATTTATTATTTTATTCAATAGGTAATGAATGCATGCTTGGCCAAGCAACCTAAAAGAGAAGATTTAATTAAAGAATATACTGATTACTTGCATGAACATATTTGCAACCTTCTGAAAGAGTTCTGGGAAGAAAGGTTTTCCACATTTGATGTAATATTTTAATTTAATGGAGTTTTTATTTAAAGGGCTTTTTATAATTTATTTAAATAGGGTGTTTCACTTCTAAAATTGTCAACTTGGATTAGCAAATACCAGGAAGATCTAAAAAAATTTATCAACGATGATAGAATTGAACATGGTCTTAACACTTTAATTAGAATTCATACTAATAGAAGTATAGAAGCTGCAGAAGGAATCATAGATGGAATACTAGAATATGAAAGGAAAAATAGTCTTTAGGAAGAGTTAGATAGAGCTATTAAAGAAAAAGAAATTCTTACAAGCACAACTTATGTTGATTTGTTTAAAATAATAAATGAAGGACTAGATTTTAGTTATGCTATTTGCTCTTGCTAAGAATTAGTAAAATAATTCGGATTCTACGGATCACAATTAATACAATATTACTTACAAGGAGTTTAAAACATGATTGATGAAATGGATTTTTCCATCAACTAATTGATTTGTATCTGCAATAACACACTCAATTTTAATGACAGTAGCAATAAATATTACAATAGGTAATTAAAAATTCTATTCAAAATTAAAATTTATTTGCTTGAAGAAACTAAATTTATTTTTTATAATTAATTAGACTTATTTCAATCAAAGGAATCAAAGAAGAAGATATTGAGAAAGCTTACAATAAAAGTTTAATTGCTAAATCGTTTATTAATTTATCAAATAACGCTTACAACAAAGTAGAAAATTACATTCTTGATGAATTACCAACCTACTTTAGCAAAAAGGCATTTCTTGAAATCAAGCTCGGCGACACTCTTTAATAATTTGTTGAAAGCAGAATTAAATCAATCAAAATTTTCCATGATCGCTTTTAACGTAAAGCTTGGAAATAAATTCTAGACTAGCTTATCCTCTATTATTTCTAATGCATGATTTTGAGTTGCCCAAAAGCTAAAAAAGAGCAAGTAATCAATCACATCACTCCTTATTTTATATTCAATTTTTTAATTTTTTTTTTTTTTTAATAGATTGATGACTTTGTCGAGAAGTTGGAAGATGATCAAAAATTACTTGAAGAAGAATTTAGTACCTTTTTAACTGATTCTAGCTTAAAGACTAGCTTAAAACCATTTTAAGAAATGATTGATTTTATCACAGAAGATTCTGAAATTAAAATTTAGAAAAACTGTAGAAATTTGAGAGTTTGCTTTGGGCCTGCATTCACCTTTAAAACTGTCGTAAAAAATATTCATTTTGTGGTTTTATCTTTTATTAACAATAAATTAAAATTAGAAAACCATTTTGGAACTTAGAAAAGACTTGGACAAAGAAACAAGAAACGATATGATTCAGTTTTGTCAAGATGTATTAAATTTAAATTAAATTAATAAGAATTAATCATAAATTACATATAAAACTAGACACTCCAACTCTACAATAAAGAGCATGCTTAAGAAGTAGAAGAGTAAGAAATTGACATGCGTATAAATGTTTTGGGAGTGGAGTAACAGATGTAAAGAGACTCGATGGAGATAGAAACAGCAGACTCAATAGATGGTGAGTTAAAAAAACGTAAAACAATATCCCTAAGTTTAACTATGAACGATGTAAAGAATAAATAAATTTTAAAATGAGCTAAATTAAATAAATTTACAAATTAAAAGGGAGATGCCACTCAAGAACAGTTGCATTAAGATGTTATTCCAAGAAAAGATGTATAATATAAATGATTTGAATTTACATATTATTAAAAATTTTTTATAATTTAAAGAGCTACATGAGTAGAAGAAGCACTCTAGATGATCAAAAACCTAGGGAATTCATAGAAGAAGGATATCTATTAAAGAAGAGCTTGAATAGCAAGTAATTTCAATTTATTATTTTTAATTAATTTAATTTTTTCAAAATATTTTTAGCTTCTATGAAAAGAGATATTTTAGAATAAGAAATGGAGTTCTCTTTTGGTACTTATCTGAAAGAGCACAAGAAGTCTAAAATAAAATTGAACTTTCAGGAGTAGAAGATATCAAAGAAAAAGAAGAAAGCTGTTCATTTTAACTCGTAAAACAAAATTATTCCAAATATTGTAATTAAAATTGATCTTAATTTAAATTAGAATCTTGAAGATAAAAAATCTGGAAAAAAGGGTAAATCATATAAATTGAAAGCTGAAAATCTGGAAGAAATGACATTGTGGGTTAAAACTCTGCGTAGAGAATTGAATAAAATTCATAACTACAACATAGAAGAAGAGCTAAAATTTGAAGCTTAAGTAATTCATTCAAATTAATTTTACAAATTTAATTTATTTACAAAAATAAATTAAAATTTAATTTAAATTAAAGTTTGAATCTTTGATTTAGATTTAAAGGTACCTTAATTCCTCAATATGATTGTACGAATTGTGTACAAATAATACCATAATTTTAAGATAAATTTTTAAAAAAATGAATTCCTCACTAGAGTATTCAATTTTATATTAATTGATGAATTACGGTGTTCTTTGAATGTTTATTTAAAATTAATTTTAATTTTTTAGATTTTTAATTTAAAAAAATATGTTTGTTTTTATGACTACTTAATTGATGAGACTTAATTTTTATTTTAAATTAAAAATTTTTTAAATTAGAAAACTGGTTAAGGTAAGGCACTACTATTCAAAGACTACGATGCTATCAGAAGAGCTCAAAGAGTTAAATAAAAATTGGAAGAGAAAAAGAAAAAACAAGAAGAAAAGGAAAGATTACGTAAAGAAGAATTATCAAGAACTTTAAGTACTCAAAATAGAGAATCAAAAAATAGAATAAGTTTAGTGAAGTAAAATACATAGTTAGATTTTCCTATTTCTAACAAGAACAATAGAGCACTAGAACTTTCAGAAAGTCCCAAATTTAAAAGTCATGGGTAAATAAGGATGGCTCCATCTTGTGGATGCTGGACTAAGTTCCTATCATTCTTTGGAGTTTCTAAAAATTGAATACTTTATATTTATAATAACTAATTAATACACTTAATAGCAATCACTAATTTAATTTTTATTCTCTCATTAATTCAATTATCATTTTAATTACATTTATATATATATCCAAATATGTATTTTATAGCTTCAAATTTTATTTTTCTCTTCATAATTTTATTCTCATGTTTATTTTATTAAATAATCTTAAAAAAGATTCACTCTCCCTCCGCCTTCTTTAAAATTTTATTTAAATCAACTAGCCTATCTTTCTTTCGTAAATTTTTAATTTAAGACTTCAAACAAATAATGCTTAAATATTAACCAAAAGTTTATCTGATTGTTTAAAAATGTATTATTAATATAGTCCAAACAAACACTTTATCTGATTTTAAAATTAAACTAAATGAAATTAAATGGTAAAGATATTTTTATTTTAAGCAAGTATTTTTATTAAGATAAATATTTTTTGTTTGTTTTAAGTAATCGCTTACTTTAAGATAGATTTAATCTAAAAAAAGTAATACTTAGATTAATCATTTTATTTTTTTGTAAGGTATTTAAGTTAAATAGAGTTTTACTGATACTTAAATTAATACAAATTTTACGAGAAATAAAATGTATTAATAAAAATTGAACTAAAAAATATCAAACAAACAATGTTTATTTATTAATTTATTATTTATCAGTTGATTAAAAAAGAAAACGCTTAATTATATTTTAATTTGCAAATAATTATAAAATTCATAATATTTAATTATAAGATTTGTAAGTAACTAAGTAGTAGGAATTAAATGATTGTTAAAGAAAACCCTAAAATATAAGGCAATAATAAGCAGTTCTTGCCAGCGCCATATAAGAAAAAAAGATATTACACTCCATAAGATATTAAAGTTCATAATACTGCTAATGATTGTTGGCTTTCGTTTTTTAATAAAGTGATTGATCTCACTCCATTAATTTAAGCATCAATTTCATGTATCAAATTTTACTGCTTCAAAGAATACAATTAGGATTTTTATATAGAAAGGGTATTCATTCATTTTTTGTATTTTAACAAATTTAGCTCCATTATGTAAACCCCTTATCGATGCCGCTGGTACTGATATTACTTATTGGTTCGATAGCCAAACTAGAGAGCCTAGAAAAAAAATTGACTTGCAAACAGGATAAGAAGTATATTATTGTCCTTTAGGGTAGTTTTTGCACATTCCACCACAGGGACCAAACAGTACAATAGATGCTTCTGCTACTCTTGTTCCGTATATTATTTTATTGAGTAAAATGAGATTTTATTTTATTATCGTTTGTCTATTTTTAGTTGGTGGAGAAACCCAGAATACTAAATAGGATTATTATCATACAAAGTGAGAAAAATAAAAATTGTAAATATGCTCTCAGATCATGAAGACGTATTAGTAGTAATGAAACAGATTATTTATCAATGAGTAGAAATATTAAAATTTATATAAATTTTATGCACTATTAAACAGGTTCCAAGCGAAGAAACCATAAACGAAATTTTAGAAAGATATAAAACAATCAATTACCATGCAGCAAGCTATACCTGGAAAAGAATGAGTATTCCTCTTGATATGGATAAAAATCTAGAAGAAAATGGAATTCCTGATGAAACTGTAGAATTTGAAGAGTAAAAATAATTTTTATTTCAAATGAAAAAAACATTTTATATTCATTTAATTAATAAAAGACTTGACATTCCTGAAACAGAGTGGTATATTCCAGCAATTCATTTATATTTCAATGATGATTTAACAGTGGCTTGAATTCATAGCATATAAACAAAATTAAAAAAATGTATTTTAAAGTAATTAAGGAATGTTAAATAGATCTATCTTTTAATTTAGAAATAAATAAATTAGTTTTAAATTTGCTTAATAGTATCACAAAATTATATATATATATATTATATATTTATTTATATATCAATTAATCCCTTTTTATAGGAATTTAAATTAATCAAAAAATATTCTTAACTTTATACATATTTTATTTTCTTTATCAGTCAATCAGTCAGTCAGCCAATCAATAAGAATGAAAGAATTTATTTATATTTTATTAATTCTTAATCTATCTCAAATAACAATTTTATATTAATAATAAGTATGTTCTTTTGCTTACTCTTATATTTCCAGCAATAAATTATTTTTTTATTTTTGTATGCATTTGTAATTAGAATAAATAAATGGTTTCAATATTTTTAGAATTCTTTCCTTAAAAAAACAAACTAGCTATATTGAATGATTTTTTTATTGAGTTTAAATACTTAATATATCTTAACAAGTTATTCTCAATAGTATCAAAGATGCTTCAGTTTATTTTGATTTTTCTAAATTAGATTTTGGAATTTCATTGAAAAGATATTTATTTTATTTGATTTTCAAAAAATAATTTGTTAGTTTGTTAATTTTGTAGTGAGTTAGTTAGTTAGTTATTAATGGATGGTGATTAATATTTTAAGATTATTGATAATTAATTTGGAAGCAGTGAAATAATAAATTATTAGAACCTTTTCATAAAAATATTTATTTATTTATTTTCTTACTAATTGATTTGTTATTAAATTTATGAAGATATTTATCAAATACCCAATTCGCCAAATAAATCTGCATTCTAAGCTTTTTATGCCAATTCTTTAATCTATTTGAAAAAATTATAAAAAATTAATATATTTTAAAATGGTCATTCGAACACTTTATTAATATATTTCAAAAAATTTAGCTTTTTAAATTTTTAAAAATTACTTTCTAGTCATTATTTTGAGCTGGCTTTTATCCTATTTAAAGTTTTTTACTCTTTGAATCATCTTTTTTATTTTTAGAAAATGTATAATCGTCATCGTCATCATAATTCACTTTTGGCTTATTCTCTTGTTTTAAAAAATCTAAACCATCTGATTCGTGGCCATCCTGTTTATTTTCATCGAAAAAATTTATATTTTCTTATTTATGGATAGGGTTTAGGCGGACAGATTCTTAAAGATCTTTTTTTGGAGCTTCTGTGAGGTCTTTTACTTAAAATGTAATTTGATTGTTAGAACTGCTATTTTCATCAAAAATGTTTCTTTTTTAAGTTGTATTTTCTCTTGGCTTATTTTAAGGTCTTCTTAGTCTATCGTTTGGTCCTAAAAACACAACTTCTTCTTAAACTTTTGGTTTTTTCATTTCTTTATCTTCAACTTTATTATTTGTTTAAGATTTTTGATTTACATTTTGCTCAGTAGGCTTTTATTATGGGATCATATCATTCTAATTTTTATTTTAATCGCTTTCTGGTGACTAGAGTAATTTCTTCGCTGCAAAGTTGAAAGTCTTTGGTTGCTAATTTGCATCTCTTGAATCGCTACTCTAATTAGTATTAAGTCTTTACTGATTGGCAGTTACTACTCCTCCATCTCTCTTTTCTATATTATTACTTTATTAACCTCCAAATGTAGGGTTATAAAAATTGGATGGTTCCTATGGTTTTTAAATGTTAAATGAGTTATTTTCTTAGCTCATGAGATATGGAGCACCTCCAGCTCCTCCTCCTCTATTCCGAGAAAGAATAGGCTATGCCTAGTAATTGTTATTTTAATCAGAAATATTATTTTGTTAGTTAGATAATTATTTGTTTTCCTACTTGCTCTATGCTTTATCATCAAAGAGGTTATCTAAGTTAGATCTATTAGACTTCGCTATAGTATTTGGAGTATTTTAAGTCTAATCATTCTACAAAATAGAAGGCATGTAAGTATCGTTTGTATAGCTTGCTACACCTCTATTTCTTTGAACTCTTCTAGGCACAAAGCTGTAGCCTTCATCTTCTTGCTTTGATGTCTTATCTTCTACTTAACTGTTAGGTATTTTGCTATCTACTTTCTGGTCAATTTTAGGAAACGAATCTTATTTATTTGCTGAAACTCTCACATTAATTTACTATTACTCATTCTCATGTATTTGGTTATGATTATTTAAATTGTTTTATGATATATTTTGCTGCTAATTAACATTCTTGGAAGTATTGACTTCTTTAAATAAGCTGTCTTAGTCTTATTTTTGTTCGTTGATAGATTTCCTTTAATTGCTGCTTCTGCTTCTGAAGTTAAATGTAGGTTTCTAACTCTAGTTAACTTCATCATCACCAATTACTTCTTTTTTCTAGTCTTATTTTGCTTATATATTTTTTTTGATAGGAGTATCAGACAAGTCAGAGTTATCATCTCCATCTTTCTTCAATGCTATACCATTTACTATCTTTGATATGTTTGCATCGCTTTTTTGGTTAGTATTATTAGCTTATTAAGTATGATCTTAGCCACCTTTAGGGACATAGCTTTGTTCATGTATTTTAAGATAACCAATATTTTCTTTGTTTTAGTCATCTTCTGATTTTTTCATTTTTTTGATAATGAATTTTGGTTTTGAAATCAAAGATATGTCATTTTCATTCATTTCTTAGCTTTCTATATGCTTAGATTGATTACTCACAGATACATCATGCTATTGATCAGCAGTATTAGAACTGTCCTTCCTTTTATATTCCATCAAGTGTGAGAATTTAGGTTTCACATCTTTTTCTTCTCTATCTCTTTGTATGCTTCTACTCTTAGGTGAATGTAGGCCACTTCTTTTTGATTGCTATGAAGACGAGGGTTGCTTTCTAATAATTGTAAAAGTGGTGTTTTTAATATCCAAGTTATCTTCTAATTTTATGTCTTCATCCAGCTCTTTGCTCTAAGTATTTAATATCTAAGAGCTGTCCTTCTCCTGTTCGACAAGGTTATTGACTTATTACAGTTTTTCTATCCCTGCCTCTTCCATCAGTTAATTTAATTCCTTAACTTGTATAGCAATATCTCTATCCTTGAGCCAGATATCGTCATCAATATCTTTAGATTTTCTCCTAAAATCATATTAAAGAATAGAATATATCTAATTTTATTTTGATTAATGCAATTTTACTTTAGCTATATGACGTCTTTTTTCATCTCATCTTCTCTTACTCTGAGCTGTTTTTCCATAGTCTCCATATTCTTTTCATTGATTTATATCTTTTCTCTGAGCTTTTTCAAATGCATTCTTTTATCCTATTCCTACATTTCTTTCTATTTCTACTGATAAATTGGAACATTTAACTATTTAGCCTTCTAGCATAACTCATCAAATATTTTATTTTTTTCTTTCATTACATTCTATTTTTTATTTTTTAAATCTCATTTAAATCTATAAAATTTAATACTATTTACATTATTGTGAGCCATGTCTTCTTGAATTTTTTGTAATCTATTATTTGCTTCCACTATTTTCGTGTCGAAGATGCTAATTTCCATTTTTATTCCATGAGTTTTCTTAACTTCAGCAGGAATTCCATTCCTTCTATTTATATCTTGTAATTGATTTTCGATTTCTTTTTTCTGCTATTGCAATTTGTTTATGTTTTATTTGTATGTTTAAATAACTTTTTGTGCAGCCTAAATCTAACTTTTAATATCATTCATATATTTTGGCTCCATGATCAACTGTTCCCTTTATTAAAGCTATGAAAATATAAAAAATGAAACTCTTAAAAAAAAAGAAACATAACCAATTAATAATTTACTCTATTATTTTCAGCTCTAAGCTTCTGAATAATTTTGTCAGTGTTAATAATCTCAGTGTCTAAGTTGTAGTATTTGGGATTTAAAGATCTAGAGCTTTATCTAGATGCACTTGACATAACTGATTGTTATTCAAGTTTGTTAGAATTTATGTTTTTAACCAAATGATCTTGCTTCTTTTCGCTGTATTTGCTTAATTCTTTGTTGAGTGCTTTGATTTTATCATTGAGTTGGCTATTTTCATCCTGTATCTACTTTATTGTCAACTTCTAGTAATTAGAATCTAAAATCAAAGCTTATAGCTTTTGTACTATTTTTAGAAATATTTTCATATCAATAAATGCAAGCAATTTTTAACATTTAATCTTAATATTATTTAAATAAATTACCATAAGGAATGTAAGGCACAGGCTAATAAACTCTTTTGCTTAGTGAGCGTGCACTCTTCTTCTGTGAAACAGTCCTCGTCCTTGGAGTAATTGTAATATTTGTGGCTGTCCCATAATCACTTTAATTAGCTTTATATGTCGTCTTACTGCTAATGCTTACTATTAAATTAATAAATTTAACATTTTTAAAAAAATAAATGTCTACCTTAATCAAATTCAAGGGTATAATCATCCATTTCTCTATATTATTGTATGAGTTATAAATATTTATTACTTAATTTGAGAAAGATATTTCTTAATTAGAATAGGGGTATAATTTTTTCACCCCAGCAAAATTTATTTTTAATTAATTACTTTTTTTCTTTTTAATTTTTGATTAGTAAATATTTATTTATTTATAAATTTTTTTTAGAAATAATTAATCAAAAACTTTGTTTATTTTGTTTGCTGGTTTGTTCGTTTATTTTTTTTAAATTTAATATTTTTTTTTCTGTGACAATCAATTATTATAAATTTGTTAGGTAAATTATGAAGAAATAAAAGTTATAACAAATAAATTTTTTAATTAATTTAGTTAGCTTATTTTTTTTCTAACGAATAAATAAATAAATGATTAATTGATGCAATATTTAAGCTATTCATCACACAATTTAAAAAAATACTTATTAACCAGAAAGACTAACTAAATTATCTATTTTAGATAAAATTCTTCTTTTAAAAAATTAAAACTTAAAAGATTATCTTTTTGAGCAAAGTTTTTATTATTTAACAAAATATTTTTTAAATTAAATTTTCAATATTGCGAGACTTATTTATTATTCAGTTAGTTCAAAGAGCTCATTTTTTGAAAAACTTTTTTGTTATTTTTTCATTTAGATTAAGTTTTAGTAGAAAAAATCTAAGCGTATTATCTATCTTTTAGGTATTTTTTAATATTTTGATGAAAATTATATGGCTATTAAATGTTTAGGTTTCAAAACTTTTTATTCTTTTGCAGAAACGATATTTTTATTGATGGATTTGGGGAATTTGAGCTAAATTAATAAAAACAGGTTACAAATAATTTAATAAATAGATTAATAAAATTTATTTCAGTTTTTAACTTTTTTATTTAAAGATACTTACTTATCAATTAACAAACAAAAAAAAGGATCAATTGTTATTTTAAATACAGAAAAAAGATTTATTTTTCATAATTAATTAAATTAGAAAAAAATTGAAATTTATTTTTTAAAAAAGAAAAAGTTGAAACAAAAAAAATGATAATTGCTAGGTTAGAACAAGTAGGAAATATATTAAAAGCTTAAAATAAATAGTTAAAATAAAATTATTTTATATGAAAAGTTAAATAGCATTTAGACAACTGCAGGAGTTAACTCTTTGAAAATGTTATTCAAGTATGTTAAAATAAATGAATAAATATTATATAAGATGAAACTAAACATTATCCAAAATTAAAAGTGAGTAGCCAGTAGGAGAGGATCATACTAATAAAATGTGTTAGCTCTTAAAAGAGGGTGTAAATCTTAATTACTTAAAGATAGACATTAAGTAATTCATTTTTTAAAAACCATTCATTAAGACTTTTTAATTATTTTTATCTTTGAAATAGAAAATAAATTTAATTTGGGGATATCATTGCAAAAATGCTAGGACAAAATCTTTCAAATTGCAAGAATTTGTAAAACTTAAATCTCATCTTAATGTAAGCAAATATTAAATCTAAAAATAAATATTTATTTTTAAAATTAAATAATTAACAAATTAGAAATGACAATATAAGCAATGAAGGTTCATTACACATTAGTAGGGGTATCTCTGAATGTAAAAATCTTACTGAAGTAAACCTCTATTTAGGGTAGCATTAACAAAAAACTCTTTAGAGAAAAATTCAACAAGAAAAAATTAAATTATTTGAAAAAGAGTTTTTTTAAAAAGATATTTTTTAATTTAGCTTCACATAAAACATAAAAAAGGTATAATCTTATTGGAGATAACCATTCTGCATGTATTGGCTAGGGATTGGCAAATTGCAAAAAACTTACTCATTTAACCATAGATTTAACGTATTTTCAATAAAGAAAAACATTTTTATTTAATAATTTTTATTAGTAAGAATATTGTAGTTGACGACTCAGTAGGCTTTGGATAGCAAATTGCAAAATTAGATAATTTAACATACTTAAATCTCAGTTTTTGGTAATTTTTTAAATTGTTATCCTTTTAATTACAATAAATTCCTTAAAAATTAAACATTATTTAGTTTATAAATCTGATTAGAAAACATTATTTTTAACAGATAATTAAATTTTATTAAAATTAATTAAGCATTTTCACAGAAAGAAAATAGAAATCGTTTATTTATTTAAAAAACAATAAATTTAATTATTCAGCATAAAATTGCAAACATATTTTATAAATAAATTAAATAAAGAAAATAATTTTATCTAAAAAACATTTCTAAACTTTCTTATTTAATTGTTTTAGATTTTTTAAATAATAATTTTTATTCAAACAAATTAAAAAATAAATTCAGGAGATGTTAAAATTTCAAGGAAGAGGGATCTACAAAAATAGCTCAAGGTATTGCTAAATGCAAAAATTTGAATACTTTGATATTTGACTTAAGGTGATATACAAATAATATATAATATTTATGATAAATATTTTAAATAAACTTATTTTTTATCATAGCTCTACAGCAATTGGATAAGAAGGACCATCGAAGTTTTTGCATGAAATTTCTAAAAGCTAAACCATTTCAAATTTGACATTAAGATTAAAGTAAATAATATGAATTATATTTGAATTTCTTAATATTTTTATTAAAGGAACAATGAATTAGATGATAATTGCATGGAAAAAATTGGTTTATCTCTTATTGAGTGCAAAAGACTTAGCAGCCTTTCTCTCGATTTATCGTATTTGATTTCTACTTTATAAAATTACTATTATTCTTGTATTAAATCATAATAGCATCAATAACATCGGACCTTAAGGAGCTTTTAATTTAGGAAAGTCGCTAGGCTAGTGCTCCAATTTGAATTCTTTAAAGCTTAGCTTTGAGTATAATAATTATAAATTTAATCTATTATTTAGAGGATAAATAATAAAAAAGTGTCAACAAAATTGGAAATAAAGGTATCATTGGATTAGGTGTTGTGCTATCCAATTGTGATAATCTACAAAGTTTAGACTTAGAAGTTTGGTAAAAAATTTTTATTTATTTATTTTTGTCTATTAATAATAAATACATTTATTAGGAGAAATGGTATTCACCCAGAAGGAGCAAAGGCATTTGGTGAATAAATATCTAAAAGCTAAAACCTTAAAAATTTGTTTCTCGATTTTAGGTATAATTTAAATAAAATAAATTAGATTATAAATAATTTTTAAATACTCAATAAAAAAGTGAAAACCCAATTGGAAAAGATGGTACACTAAACTTAGTTAATGCAATTACATAAACTCCGAAGCTGAGCTTTTTAAAACTAAGATTCTGGTATATTTTAAAGCAAAATCTAAAATATAAAAATAATAAAAATAAATTTTTTTAGGTAAAATGATATTGGAAATGATTTGTTAGAAAAAATTGGAGAAGCAGCCAGCTAAATTTAAAATCTTTGCTCACTTCATTTAGATTTAAAGTAATTAATTTTGAATTGTAGTAAATTTGATACTTACAAAATGATTAATTAGGTAAACTCTTATAGGAGAAAAGGGATGCTAAAGATTAGTTAAATAGCTAAGAAATTGTAAATAACTTTCAGCTTTATATCTATAATTAGGGTAAATTAATATTTTTATTTATATTTATTTACAATTTTTTGAGAATGATTTTCATATTAATTAATTTATTTAATAGAGGAAATAACATACCTTTTAAGAAAGGGTAAAAACTAGGTTTTGAATATAATTGTTTAAAAATTAGCAGTCTATTCAGACTAGACATTAAGTCTATTTGAAAAAATATAGATAAAAAGAAAAGTATACAAAAAATATAATTTTAACTGTATATTTATTCTATTTGTTTAAGCTATTTTATTTCAATTTATACTAATTTTTATTTTAAAACAATTTTATTACAATATAAACAACCAACTAATTATAGAGTATGCTCAAAAAATTGAATTTTAAAAAATATTGATACATATAAACATATTCACATCAACAACTAAAATCTTTTTGATATTACATGGCTGTCTATATGTTTTCTTTAAATTATATAAAAACTAAATTAGAAAACTTAAATAATTGTAGTCTATCAAATAAATGTATCAATAACAGTGGTCTAAATATTTTAATATATTACTTGTTAATTTTAAAATAGTTATAATTATTATGAATTGAGAAAATTGTTTAATACAAAATTCTGAATGTTTAATTCTGTTGAAAAAATAATTATGTATGTATGTATGTTGTTTTTATGCAACGATATTCAAAATCCTAATTTTTAATTCATAGTTAAAAATAAAATTTGTAATCCTAATAAAAATATTAACAAAAAATGATTGAATAATTTAATAGGCATCCATCTTATTTATATCGAGTTATAAGAATAGGTCTTTTCATTCATCTTTTAATTTAGTGTGTGGTATAAATATGCTGAATAAAGATTGTATTCATTTTTAATTGAGATCTGTTTTTAATTTAGTGATTTAATTTTGGTAATTCTATTATCAGTAATTAAAAATTGTAAGATTAATTAAATTTTATTCAAACAGAGTTTTAACACTAAAATTTATAATCATTGTACTAATTGCTTAAAAATTATACTACACATCTCCCTATATTATTTCCACTCAAATGCAGACTTCTTAGATTTTTAAACTTTTAAATTAATTATCCAATACTTTTTCTATGATTTAATATTAGTCCTACTTAAACTTAAATTAAGGTAGATGATAATTGAGCCAAGAGATAAATTATTGAGGAAATTTTGCATGCTCCTCTAATATTTTATATTATCTCTCAGACTTAACATAAAATGAATAAATTACTTTAGCTTTATCAATTTATTTCAAAAAATCTTGCTCCTTCTTCACTAATTTAGTTTACTGAGAGCAAGACATGAACTAATTTTATTCTACTTTTAAAATTAATTAATTATTAAAATTAATATATCTTTATCTTTTATATTGATTGGAGCTCGTATGTATAATTTGTTATTATTTCTTTTTATATTATTAATCTTTTTGAATTATTTTATCACATTTATTTTTTTCTTACTTATTTTAAAGTGAAGGCTTAAAATTAAATTGAATTTACATTAGAATTGATCTAAGATTAATAATAAATATTTTATGTTATCAATTAATGTGCTTATTTGTTTTTTCCTCTATTGATGCAATCCAGTAATTGATACAAATAATTAACATTAACTTGCTTACATTATTAAAAATTTAATTTTGTTTAAGAATTTTATTTTCATAAAAATAAATTTTACACCATAAAATAATAAACAAATATTTAATAATATTAAAAAAATTATTTGAATAAATAAATAAATGAATGAATAATACAACCAATAATAAAAATATATACTAAAACTCTAACTAATAATTAATTCATTATTTACTAATCTCATAAATATTTAATTAAAAATTTTATTGAATTTATTTTACTTGGGGTTGGGGTTGGGGTTGGGGTTGG
>NW_002476103.1:0-5269 GCF_000189635.1 Tetrahymena thermophila SB210
AAAGAACAAAAATTAACAAATTTTATTTAAAAAAAGATTTTATTAAATAATTAAGTAAGAAATTTTTTATACAAATCTTGTCTAAATCTGAAAAAATTACCTAAATTTACTTAAACTTGATTTCCAGTTATTTGGCACAACGAATCTGAACCAAGTAAAATCAAAGTTGGCTGATCAAATATTTATTAACATATAGGTAAAGACGTATCTACTGATATACCTTTTAAAGGTGAACCGAAATCTATAATTAGCAGTGGTTTTGTTGCGCTTAATTGAATGTCAAGTACAGCAATATTTTGATAGCTACATTAATAAAAATTATTTCTTTAATCTTTTGGATTTAAGCAAGTGCAATTATTATCTGAATCTAATTATCTTGTTTCTGAGTAGCAGCTATCGCATTAAGAGTCTTTAGCCTATCTGGATTTGCATAACTAGCAACTAGGATAGCAAGAATTGCATTTAGGATCCATATAATTTTAACATTAATCGCAAGTAAGTGAAATGAGATTTGATTAAAATCCATTTGGACAAATACCTACACACATCTTATTAAACAAAAAGCTATTTTAAGGGCATGATAAACAGCTTTTAGAAGAAGACCCATCACAACTTGCGCAAGATTAATCACAGGGTTAACACTGATTTAAAGAATTAATAAATTAATTTAAATCACAATTCTAAACACATTATTTTTTATTTGGCTAATAATATAATCCAGGTATACAGGACAAGCAACTATTTGGTCCTGCTCCATCACAACTGCTACAAGTTTGATCACATAATTAGCACTGTTATTATGCATTTATGAATTAGTTTTAATTGCAAGTTTAAACACATGAATGTGTAATAGGTTACATATATAAACCTAATTAACAAGATAAGCAATTGTTTGGTCCTGCACCTTAGCAAGTTGCACATGATTGATCACATAATTAACATATATTTTATGAGTCTAGATATTAATTTTAATCACAAGTTTAAACGCATGAATGAGTAATAGGTTATAAGTATAAACCTAATTAACAAGATAAGCAATTGTTTGGTCCTACTCCTTAGCAAGTTGCACATGGTTGATCGCATAATTAACATATATTTTAAGAGTCTGGATATTAATTTTAATCACAAGTTTGAACACATGAATGTGTAATAAGTTGCATGTATAAACCTAATTAACAAGATAAGCAATTGTTTGGTCCTGCTCCTTAGCAAATTGCACATGATTGATCACATAATTAACATATATTTTAAGAGTCTGGATATTAATTTTAATCACAAGTTTAAACACACGAATGTGTAATAGGTTACATGTATAAACCTAATTAACAAGATAAGCAATTGTTTGGTCCTGCTCCTTAGCAAATTGCACATGATTGATGGCATAATTAACATACATTTTAAGAGTCTGGATATTAATTTTAATCACAAGTTTACACAAATGAATGTGTAATAGGTTATAAGTATAAACCTAATTAACAAGATAAGCAATTGTTTGGTCCAGCTCCTTAGCAAATTGCACATGATTGATCGCATAATTAACATACATTTTAAGAGTCAGGATATTAATTTTAATCACAATTTTAGACACATGAACTTGATTTCTGCTAAAAAAACAACCCTGAAATGCAAGATAAGCAATTTTCTTTTGAAGGTCCAGAGCAGTTTAAGCAAGTTTAATCGCAAGGCTAACAGCTTCCAGAAGAGTCAAGATAATATTTTTCAATACATTTTGAGCATACGCTGTTTTAATTACATTCATCACAATAAGGCGAGCACTTTTAATGAGGATATAAAATAGATAAAAATTAAAAAAATTTGAAATAAAAGTCAAATAAGCAAATTATAATAAATTTATAAATATATTTTTAAAAAAAAAAGATTTTTTTCAAATTAAGTATTGAAATAATTTACAAGTTAAACAATAAGAAAAGTTCCTTATATATACTATTAATATTTTTCAGTGTCTGAATTCAATGGAGTTAGAATTACATTTAAATCATATGAGTTTAATAATGTATTTTATTTATTGTTGTTGAAAAAATAACATTAAGCATCCCAACAACTTGAAAGGTGTCTGGTATTTTCAACTCCATTTAAACTTATTTTCATTAGAGAAGATGTTTGTTTAGTACTAACTACGCCAAATATTTCGAAATAAAATTTATAAATTTTTTAAAACCTTTTTTATAATTAAAATAATAATTAATAAAATTTTGAAAAATTCAAAATCAATTATTTATATTAATAAAAAGATTTTTATTTTAAAAATAATAATTTTACGAACTTTTTCTGCTATAAGTAAAATTATAAGGAATATTTGAGAAACAACCATCTCCTGATAAATAATTAATACGTTGGTATGGATTTGAAACTTAATTTAAGCAATTATCAGACTTTAAATACATATTATACTATAATAAATCAGATTAGTCTTGAACACCGTATTTATTTATTACGCATTCACTGTCTATTTTTTATTATTAAATATTTAATAAAAAGATACTTTATATTTTGATACATGTTGGATTTAAACCAAGATTCATCATAACTTGTGTACAGTCAGAATAAACTTATGAACTTGCGAATTTTATTAAGACTTTGGTTTTAAAATTAATATCTTTTATTTATGTTATGATAAGAAATTTTATTTACTATTTAAAACTGAGAAAAATAAAATCTTTATTGTATTAACTTTCATTTTAATTAATTTACTTTTTTTATTTTTTATTATTATTATTTTTTTAATTAATTTCAATTATAAAATTAAACGCATAAAGATAGCTATTTATATATTTAATTTATTTAAATTATGCTTATCTAATAATACAACCAGTAAGAATCAAACTAATTATTCCTTACTATTTTATTATTAATTCGAAACAAAATTTTTTTATTCTATATTATTCATTTAACTTCCAGAAACTATCACAATTAATTATTATATTCTTTAAGTATTACCATAATTCCTCATTTTTGAGCCAAGAGGAAGCACCTAGGTGATATTTTATCTAAAATCAAACAAAAAATTTTTGCTTTGAAATTCAATAAAAAATTTAAAATTAGTCACTATTGAAATTTACTGGTAAATAAATATCTTTTGAAAGAGGTAAAAAAAGGATTAGAACTATCATTAAAATTGTAAATTATTGGTCTTTTTAAAATAAGAAATTATCATCAGTTTATATATAATTATTTAGAATAAATTTTGAGACATTAATAACTGCCTAAAATTAGAATAGAAAGATATTATTTGTATAGTTGTATCTTCTATTATTATTACTTATCATCATAAATTATCAAAATAATTTTTAAAAAGTAATAGATTGGTAGATGTAATAAAAGTTGAGTTAATTATTATCCAATTTTACTTTGATTAATTTTGTATATTAATGGCTTTTAATTGATTTTTTAAGAATTAAATTAACCTTAAAGAAAATTATTTATTACTAATTGAATCATTTTTCAATTAGTATTTATGGTTTGAAAAGATTTAGATTATTGTTTTTACTCTTACCTAACTTATATTGTAATTTAAGAGTGTTTTTTAATATTCTACATGATTACTATTCTTAAATTTGTTTTCGTTAATGATTAATACTTTTTTAGTGCAATTAGTTCTTGCTCTATCTTAACTATTATACCCTAAATATTTTTATTTTATTAAAATTTCTAAGATAAATGCTCTAAGCTGAGATGAATATAATCTTAAAATATAAGCATTTATTGTTATTATTAAAAAAAAATTTTTTTTTTCAAGTATAAAACTCACACATGAATGAGAATGTAAAAATCATAAAGGAAGTAATTAAACAATATTTTTATTCTTTTATTTCTTTTATTTTTTGATTAACTAAATTAAGCTTACAAAAAAAATAAAGAGAAACTACATACTCTTTCTACTTTTATTAAACTGTAATTAGATAATTACCATATACTAGATTATTAGTACATGACTCTATTAATATTTTTCTAGCTAATTTTAACAAACGATTTGAGAAATAATAAAATTTTTTTTGAGAATTCAAAAAGGATAAAAGAAATATTCTCTTTCATTCCCATTTTATTTTCTTTACTATTAAATTTTTTATCATTTAGTTCACATGTTTGTAAGCTTTGATTATAAGATTAAAAAAAATAATATAAATGATTTATTTTTTATGTTCAAATCCTATATTAGTATATTTATTTTAGTTCTTCTTCTATTATATAAATAAAAATTGATCAAAAATATACAAAAATTATTTTAAAGTAATTAAGATTTAAACATCTTACATACATAATGAGCCAATAATTAAAACAGCAATTTAAAATATAAAATAAATTTTTATTGCATGTATTTTTGCCTTAAAATAAATAAATTTGGCAAATTTACTTGCTTATTTAAATTTACATTATCAAAACCATTAATTTAATAATTTAATTTTCAAGATAATCATTAGATGCATATAAATAAATGTAATCAAGAAAGATTAATTAAATCAGCCTCTTAGATTTTACTAATTTATTATATTCAATTATTAGCTTTTCTAATTATTATCTATAATTATAATAACATAAATGTTCTATTTTATTAGTTAGTAGAGATAACTAAAGTTAAAAGATTACTATAGCCCACTAATGCAGAGAAATTACTAATGTTCTAAATTTAATCATTTCCCAATGATATAAGTTTTAAAGATTTCTATTTTGCACTTACTTAGTATCTTAATAATAAAATTAAAATTAGGTCTATATTTACCTTAAAATATACTTTGAAAAATAATTGTTTATTTTCTTTCAACTTAATATTTATAAAAAAAAAAGTTAAAGATTGAATTGAATTTTATTTTTCTATGAATTTTTGTAATTTAAAATGATCATAAATATAAACATTTCAGTAAATAAAAAAAAATGAAAATATTTTAAAATTAACTATTTGTATTAAATTTAAATTTAACAGTAAATATTTAAAAAAATATTTACCTTAAAATATACTTAGAAAATTGATTTATTTTCTTTCAACTTAATTAGTATCAAACAAAAAGTTAAATTTAATTAAATTTAATTTTTCTATGAATTAATTTTGGAAAAATTCAAATATCATAGTCTAAATACATTCCAATAAACAAAATTATGAAGATATTTTAAAATTAATGATTTTAACTTTAAAAAGTGTTTAAAATTATGTTTAAATTATTTTTACATTAAATTATTTTTTCTAAATTTACGCTCATAATTTGAGTACTATTTTCACCATAGAAACTATTTTTTAATTACATTACTTTAATAA
>NW_002476102.1:0-3198 GCF_000189635.1 Tetrahymena thermophila SB210
GAAGTATTAATTTTAAATATTTTTTTTGTAAGCAAAAATAAAAATAAAAAACTGTGTTTTTAATTATCTTTTGTAAATTTAGGTAGATTACTTGCTCAATAAATATTTAATATGTTTTTGAATTAAATTAAACTGATAAGTAAAAATAAAAAAATTATTTTTAAAAATTTATGTAGCTTCAAATTCTCTCAAAAAATAGTAGAGTCAGTCATGTTAACATTTATATAATTTATAAACAAAAATAAAATAATTTTATAATAATAACAATAATAATAATATAAAATAGACAATTTAATTAATTAAAAAGTAAAGAAAATCCCCTACTAATCCCCATGAATCCCCAATTTTTTATCTTTTTGCGATACAAATTAATTTTTATCAAATGATAATTTCCATTAGTTTTCTTTCTTTAAGTATAATATCCATTAAATATTCCATTCTTTAATTTTATTATATATCTACTTTTATCTTTTTTCGGATCCAATTTAGGATATTAATAAATTCCTTATTATGTATCTATCTACAACAGTAACCTACCTAATTTCCATTAATATTTTTATAAATAATAAAATTATCTGTATCTAAAAATTTGAATTAAAATTGAGGAATAATAAAATTTAAAATTTAAGCTACAATTTAATGAGGTTTCAAATGATATTTAATTACAACAATATAATGTTAAATTTCTTATGTTCCTGATAAAAATATAGGTGTTATTACATATCTAAGTTAATTATAAGGTATTTTTTTATTTTTTTCTAATAATATACTAAGTTTATTTTCTTCATCAGCATAACATTCATCATATTATTGTGTTGAAAATAATTTTAAATTTCCCTCAACATAATTTATTCGCGCTCATTTAATTATTTCTCCAGATTTGATTGTCTGTCCTGCTATTCGCGCTCATTTAATTATTTCTTCAGATTTAATTGTCTGTGCTCCTTGAAAAATAATTATTTTTTTAATTATTTTATTTCTGATTCATATGTGTGCCTTGAAAATGAATTATTTTATTATTATTATTTATTTCTGATTTAAAATTAGATAAATTATTTTATTTTTTATTTATAAATGTAAACAATTTTAACTCTGAAATCTCTACAAACAAATAAATTTCTTATTCGCTCATTTAATTATTTCTTCAGATTTAATTGTCTGTGCGACATTGAAATTTATTTATTTTTTTATTATTATTTATTTCTGATTTAAAATTAGATAAATTATTTTATTTTTTATTTATAAATTGATACAATTTTAACTCTGAAATCTTTACAAACAAATAAATTCTGAGCATCAAATTAAATAAGATCAAATTAATTCTTCCTATTTATTCGCGCTCATTTAATTATTCCGTTTCACTACAAAATTTATTCGCGCTCATTTAATTATTCCGTTTCACTACAAAATTTATTCGCGCTCATTTAATTATTCCGTTTCACTACAAAATTTATTCGCGCTCATTTAATTATTTCTTCAGACATAATTAAGTGCGGAAATAGAGAATATTTAATTATTTTTTTTATTCTTTTTTCTGATTTAAAATTGGAATAAATAATTAGGTGATAAAAAAATAGATATTGAGTGAAAATAAATTATGTAGTGCAACGGAATAATTTATTTGAACGAATAGTTGGAATTGAAATGAATAATTAGGTGATAAAAAAATAGATATTGAGTGAAAATTAATTATTCCGTTGCACTACATAATTTATTTGAACAAATAGTTAGAATTGGAATGAATAATTAGGTGATAAAAAAGTAGATATTGAGTGAAAATAAATTATGTAGTGCAACGAAATAATTTATTTGAACGAATAGTTGGAATTAAAATGAATAATTAGATAAAAAAAATAGATATTGAGTGAAAATAAATTATTCCATTGCACTACATAATTTATTTGAACAAATAGTTAGAATTGGAATGAATAATTAGGTGATAAAAAAATAGATATTGAGTGAAAATAAATTATTCCGTTGCACTACATAATTTATTTGAACGAATCAAATTATATAGAGCAACAGAATAATTTATTTGAACTGAATAGTTGGAATTGAGGTGGAAAAAAATTGAAAAATATAATTCAGAAAAAAGATAAAAATAATATATTCAAAAATCAATTAAAATAAAGAATAAAGCATAATGTAAAACAACATACATAGTAAAAGGATTCTTATAATTTTTAGGAAACTAAAAACAAGAAATATATGATCTAAATCACAAACATATAAACAAATAAACACTATAATTAAATAAGTAATTCATAGATTACTATCCATTCGAAGATGAAGAAGAAGAAAGAAAATTATGGGACAAAACAAAGAAAATGTTCAATTACGGTTATTATATCTTACGTTTTTACAATTAATAAATCTATATAATATAATAGGATAAAATATACTAAACCATGACTATGGATAAAATTGAATACAACGATCATGAATAAGATTTTGTTTTAAAAATAATGTAAATAAATAAATAAACCAGTTAAATAATCTTGCTAAGATATACAATTATTTATATCATAAGCCGTCAATTACTTCAATATGTGCATAAAATTGGGACATATTGAAAAATAGAAAAGAAAACTAACTTTTCATTTCAATAAAAAAAGAATGAAAAAAGAAGAAAAAGAAGAAAAAGAATAGTAAGTAGAATAGTAAGTAGAATAAAAAATACAATAAGTTTCTAATTAAGAACTTGTTTTTAAAAAACCATAAGGTAGGCCTTAATATTCTAATAATACGACAATGAAATAATAATAAGATGAAAAAATACTTTAAAGTGAAACTTCACCCTAGTGTACGGATTAACGTATTCTTGAACTTGGCATGAAAGTGTATAGTACGAATACACCTATCATAAAAACAACTAGAATAAATGCACTTAATATGGATACATATACCATTAATCCTGAATCCTAAATTATGTTTAGTATGTTTAGAAACAAACAATATCCTGTAATCGAAAGTAAAGATTTTTCAGGGGTAGCTATAAAGCCTAGATTACCTATATCAAGTTAAGGTCAAATTCCAGAATTTAAATTCTAAGAAATAAATATGGAAGAAATAATTGATAATCTTAATGAATGCTTTTTAATTAAATAACAGTTATCTGAAGGAAGTAAATAAACATTGTATGAATATCTCTATTAAAAAAAAATAAGTTGTGTATAATAGATTAAACATATTCTAAAA
>NW_002476102.1:3298-5989 GCF_000189635.1 Tetrahymena thermophila SB210
TAAAATGCAAAAAGATTTATAGATACATACGGTGGATAATAATTTAAAACATTTTGCAACTGTTATTACCGATTGTAGTAAAAATTAAACAGATTTCGTTGATTATGTCGTTTTTAATTACAAAACAGTATCTTATTTTATTAAAAAATCTGTTCCGAATTTGAAAACATTTGATGATGAAATGAACTCGAAGGATAAATAAATTATTTCAACAAAAATGATTTATTTCCATTAAAAGGAAATTGAAAATTTAATGGATAAAATGTAAAAAATGTTTAATTAAGATTTGAGCATATAATTTAACTTATATTTTGCTTTTGCTGTGATGAAAAAATTATTATTCTCATGTGATTTTTACGGAGAGCCTTTAGTAATATTTGAATTGGATAAATTTATTATAGCTAATGAAGAACTTCAAAAAAGCTACACCGGATAGGAATTTAATAAGAAAAATGATATAAATAATCTTCCATACTTCTTTAATGTTCAATCTAATCCATGCATTTACAGAATAGAATAAAATAAATAATTAAAAATAGTATATGAAAAACTCAACAAGAGATTATTTTGATTCCAATTTTAATTTAATTACACCAACATATTGAAAATTAAAATTTCATTATATCAAATTAAAAAAAACAAATAAAAAAAAAACCAAACAAAAAAACAAAAATAAAACAAAAAAAAAAATAAAAAACTTTTAGTTTTAAATATTTAAAATAAATAAATAAATAAATAAATAAATAATTAAAAAAAAATAAATTAATAAAATCACATCAAATCAACATAATCATATATTCTATTTTGGTTTGAAATAAATAGACATACCCAAAGAATTCAATAAATCCTTAAAGTGTTTCGACGAATATTATATTTATGTTTTAACAACTTCACTTTTACCGTTACAATTTTTACAATAATATTTTTATTAATTCTAATCTCTATGCGCATATAAACCACAATGAGAACATATATCAACAACAAAACCATCCGAGTGCTACCACGCAAATAATTTTATTACATTTGTTGTACCTTCAGATAAAAATGCAGCCATTTCCATTTCACCTAATCTCGAACCTCCATTATTCTTTGCACCATCTCTAGGTTAAAATACTTAGTTTCTATAAGCTTCATTAAATCCTACAGCATAAAGTTTACTAAAAGCTTTTTATTCTTGAGCAGCATAAAATACAAATCCAACTTGAGCATATCCAATAAATTCTCCAGTTAAAGGATAATAAATCTTTTTCTATCCCAATATATGTCTTTATATTTCTTCTTATCTATCTATCTATCTTCTTCACTTTGATTTGTATCATTAAGATTTTACATTTTATTATAATAATCTAATAAATGTTTATAAGTTTTATTAAGTTGATCTTTTACATCGCAAAACATTGAAGAATCCAAAAACAATCCAGTTAATAACACAAGATAAGAAGTATATTATTCAATATTCATACCTATTGTCATTCTGGTTGAAAATGAACAAGGATTAATTATAATATCAATTGGCGTACCATCATTTGTATATGGCATTTAATTTTCATCTCTAATTGTTCCAATTGTTCCCTTCTATCCGCATCTTGCAGCATATTTATCACCAATTTAAGGATATAATGGAATAATAAATCTTATTATAATTTTTTATTATCCATCAACATTAATTTATTTCACTTTTAAAATTATTCCTTCTTCATATTCAAACTTTATAGATCTATCAATTATTTAATCTTCTTGATTTAAAATTAATATTTTACCTATAACAATATCACCTTTTCTTACAACTGAACCTTCTCTAATTAATCCATTTTCATCTAATTTTTCATAATTTAAATCATGTTAGAAATTTTTAACATCTCCATTCTTACCTTTAATTATATCTGTCTGGTCTTCCTATAATTTCAGTCGATCCAGTTTATTATTTCTAAATAACAACTTCTATTATATCTTATTTACATTATAAATACATAGATTTTGCTAATCTGGATGAAATTGTAATAGAATCTTCTTGTTAATATCCATGTTCTTACAATACTGCAATACATACATTTGTACCGTTAAACTTTTCATTTGTATTTATCATATTTGTTGTCATTGTTTAAACTAAAGGAGCAGAACCTAAAATAAGATATTAATTTATATCGGATCTTAAATCATTATCACTATATGGTTTTTAAACACTTCTCTTCATCTGAACAAAAGCAAAAATATTTCTAGGTGCATAATTACAATGAGGATAAGGAATAGTTGAAGGATTTATACCTAAAACATTTATAGGATGAATTTCCATCAAATCAAAATTTAAATATACTCCTACATATCTATTTTTTTCTTATAATGATATATTTTTTTATTATCCATTAATTCTACTATTTCTTAAAAAGTTATTATATTCTAATATTTGAGCACTTGGTGAAACTAATTTATTACTTATTTCTTAAATATCACACCATTCTATACTTTGAGGAAATTCAGATAAAAATTATTCCCAAGTTTATTTATATTTTCTTTTTAACAATTAATTAATCATATATTTAATTTTAATCTTTTATTTCTTAGAATATTTAATTATTTTAATCCTTAGTTTCAATTACAAATAAAGGTCTTATCATTCTTCCACTATCTCCATAAATTAAAATTTCATTCCATTATCCTTAAACTTCGAAAGTAACATATCTAGGAATTTTA
>NW_002476101.1:0-1767 GCF_000189635.1 Tetrahymena thermophila SB210
TAAAAAATACTAAATTTACTTATATCTCAAAATAGCATGTAACATTTTTATCAGAAAATGCTTAAATTAACTTTTATATTCAAAATAGCAAGTAATTAATATTTTAGAATGATTTTTGATGAGAAAATAAATGCTGAATTAACTTTCATATTCAAAATAGCTAGTAATTAATTAATATTTTAGAATGATTTTTGATGAGAAAATAAATGCTGAATTAACTTTCATATTCAAAATAGCACGTAATTAATTAATATTTTAGAATGATTTTTGATGAGAAAATAAATGCTGAATTAACTTTCATATTCAAAATAGGATGTAATTAATTAATATTTTAGAATGATTTTTGATGAGAAAATAAATGCTGAATTAACTTTCATATTCAAAATAGGAAGTAATTAATTAATATTTTAGAATGATTTTTGATGAGAAAATAAATGCTGAATTAACTAACTTTCATATTCAAAATAGTGGGTAATTAATTAATATTTTAGAATGATTTTTGATGAGAAAATAAATGCTGAATTAACTTTCATATTCAAAATAGTTGGTAATTAATTAATATTTTAGAATTATTTTTGTATTATATAGAAAATATCTACATAATATTAAGATATCTTATATTGAGTGATTGTTGTAAAAGATATTATAGAATTTTGTTGATTGTATTTTATAATCTAATTAATATTTAAAATATTGTAGATTATAAAATTAAAAAAATAACAAATATTCTAAAAATAAATATCAAAGCAAAATTCTTGAAAAAATTAAAAATAAAAATTCTAAGACTTCAGATTCTGATAAAATTTATTGTAAATAGAATCTAGAATATTCTTGAATTTTACAAATAGAGTATTCCTACCTAGAAATGGATTTTCAAAATACATATATAAGTTCTAATATGACTATTTTTTAAAAGTCAAACAAGATATTAGAAGCAAATGAATATTTTATTTAAAATTATCATTTAAATTATTAATAACCAATAAAAACATAAATATTCTATAAATTATTAAATTTGAAATAATTTTGAACAAATTTTAATTTTGAAAAAATAAATAAATATATTAACATTTCTTAGTATTATTTACTCTAACTTAAGATATTTTAATATTATGCCTATTTCTTGTATTTAACATTATTTTTTATGAGAAAATTAATGCTGAATTAACTTTCATATTCAAAATAGGGCGTAATTAATATTTTAGAATTATTTTTGATGAGATAATAAATGCTGGATTAACTTTCATATTTAAAATAGAGTGTAAAATTTATATTAATAAGAGATGAAAAAGCTATATTATTGGAAAATAGATTGTAATAAATATTTTAAAGAATGATTTATAAATAAATAATTATCTAAATAATAAATTAGTGAGTAATATTATTTGATTATTATTTTTTTTAGAAATTGCTGATTTAAATTATTTAGTATTAACAAGAAGTGGTAATAATTTTAGTGAAATAAATAATAATTAATGAGTTTTATAAAATTGTGAAAAGGATGTAATATAATATTTGCGATTTAGAAGTATCAGATAGTGAAAAAATGAGTTTATTATATGAATTAGTGGGTATGAATTAGCTTATTATATTTTAAAATTTAAATTAATGTATAATTAATAATTAAAAAATAGATAGTAATCTTTTGATTTTAAAACAGCTAATAAATAGATTAATAATTAATTATTTAATATAGCATGTAAATAAATATTATTTTTGATTTAAAATAATCAAATAATAATTAAAATTAAAAAAAGCAAGTAAATT
>NW_002476100.1:0-3528 GCF_000189635.1 Tetrahymena thermophila SB210
TTATTAATTTTTATTAAAACAAAAATTATTTAGCTATCTTTACTTAATATTCATTTAAATTTTTATTATTTATTATTCGTTTTTTATTATTTGATATTTTTTCTTTATTTTTTGCTATTAAAACTTAAACTTAATAAAAGCAGTTTATTTGTTTTAAGTTAATTTCAAACATTAAAGCTCTTTTAATTTATTTTCCTTTTTCTTTTTTTTTCATTCTTTTTTAATAATTATTAATTAATCTATCTTATTATTTCATATTTTTCTTCATTTTTCCTTCTAATTAACTACTTAATGATATATTTTTTCTTCAATATTTAAAAAGTAAGAATTAAATTGGTGACGAAGGTGCATCAGGCCTAGGTTCTGGTTTAGCAAATTGCATTAATCTCTCAAATTTGACACTTCACCTTGGGTAAAAACAGTTTATTTGTTTTGGATTGTGATATTTTTAATTATAAAAACAATTAAAATCAATAAAGCTCTTTTTTCTTTTTCTTTTTATTGTGCTTACTTTTTTTTTGTTCTTTCTTTGTTAATTTAACTCATTCATCATTTTATTTTCAACTTTTGCTTTTATTATTAATTAATCTATCTTATTATATCATATTTTTTCTTCATTTTTTCCTTCTAATTAACTATTTAATGATATATTTTTTCTTCAATATCTAAAAAGTGGAAATTAAATTGGTGACCAAGGTGCATCAGGCTTAGGTTCTGCACTAGCAAAATGCATTAATCTCTCAAATTTGACACTTAGACTTAGGTAAAAACAGTTTATTTGTTTTGGATTGTGAAATTTTTAATTATAAAAACTAATTAAAAACAATAAAGCTCTTTTTTCTTTTTCTTTTTATTGTACTTACTTTTTTTTTGTTCTTTCTTTGTTAATATAACTTATTCATCATTTTATTTTCAACTTTTGCTTTTATTATTAATTAATCTTATTTCATATTTTTTCTTCATTTTTTCCTTCTAATTAACTATTTAATGATATATTTTTTCTTCAATATTTAAAAAGTTCCAATTAAATTGGTGAAGAAGGTGCATCAGGCTTAGGTTCTGCATTAGCAAATTGCATTAATCTCTCAAATTTGACACTTTACCTTAAGTAAAAACAATTTATATGTTTTGGATTGTGAAATTTTTAATTATAAAAACTAATTAAAAACAATAAAGCTCTTTTTTCTTTTTCTTTTTATTGTGCTTGGATTTTTTTTGTTCTTTCTTTGTTAATTTAACACATTCATCATTTTATTTTCAACTTTTGCTTTTATTATTAATTAATCTTATTATTTCATATTTTTTCTTCATGTTTTCCTACTATTTAACTATTTAATGATATATTTTTTCTTCATTATTTAAAAAGTAGGAATTAAATTGGTGCAATGGGTGTATCAGGCTCAGGTTTTGGTTTAGTATAATGCATTAATCTCTCAAATTTGATACTTCACCTTAGGTAAAAACAGTTTATTTGTCTTTGATTGTGAAATTTTTATTTTAAAAACTAATTAAAAACAATAAAGCTCTCTTTTCCTTTTTTTTATTGTGCTTGCTTTTTTTTTGTTGATTTAACTCATTCATCATTTTATTTTCAACTTTTGCTTTTATTACTAATTAATCTATCTTATTATTTCATATTATTTCTTCATTTTTCCTTCTAATTAACTATTTAATGATATACTCTTTCTTGAATATTTAAAAACTTTCAATTAAATTGGTTCAATGGGTGCATAAGGCTTAGGTTCTGCATTAGCAAGTTACATTAATCTCTCAAACTTGACACTTAATCTTCTGTAAAAACAGTTTATTTGTTTTGAATTATGATATTCTTAATTATAAAAACTAATTAAAAACAGTATAGCTCTTTTTTCTTTTTCTTTTTATTATGCTTGCTTTTTTTTTGTTCTTTCTTTGTTAATTTAACTCATTCATCATTTTATTTTTAACTTTAGCTTTTATTATTAATTAATCTTATTTCATATTTTTTCTTCATTTTTTCCTTCTAATTAACTATTTAATGATACATTTTTTCTTCAATATTTAAAAAGTGGAAATTATATTGGTGACGAAGGTGCATTAGGCTTAGGTTCTGCATTAAAAAAGTGCATTAATCTCTCGAATTTGACAATTGAACTTGGGTAACAACAGTTTATTTGTTTTTGATTGTGATATTTTTAATTATAATAACTAATTGAAAACAATAAAGCTCTTTTTTCTTTTTTTCTTTTTATTTTGCTTTCTTTTTTTTGTTCTTTCTTTGTTAATTTAACTCATTTATCATTTTATTTTCAACTTTTGCTTTTATTATTAATTAATCTATCATATTTTTTCTTCATTTTTTCCTTCTAATTAACTATTTAATGATATGTTTTTGCTTGAATATTTAAAAAGTGGAAATTCAATTGGTGATGAAAGTGCATCAGGCTTAGGTTCTGCATTAGCAAAATGCATTAATCTCTCAAATTTGACACTTAGCCTTAGGTAAAAACAATTTATTTGTTTTGGATTGTCTTATTTTTAATTATAATAGCTAATTGAAAACAATTAAGCTCTTTTTTCTTTTTCTTTTTATTGTGCTTACTTTTTTTTTGTTCTTTCTTTGTTAATTTAACTTATTCCTCATTTTATTTTGAACTTTTGCTTTTATTATTAATTAATCTATCTTATTATATCATATTTTTTCTTCATTTTTTCCTTCTAATTAACTATTTAATTATATATTTTTTCTTCAATATTTAAAAAGACAAAATTAAATTGGTGCAATGGGTGCATAAGGCTTAGGTTCTAGTTTAGCAAATTACATTAATCTTTCAAATTTGACACTTCACCTTGGGTAAAAACAGTTTATTTGTTTTGGATTGTGATATTTTTAATTATAAAAACTAATTAAAAACAATAAAGCTCTTTTTTCTTTTTCTTTTTATTGCGCTTGATTTTTTTTGTTCTTTCTTTGTTAATTTAACTCATTCATCATTTTATTTTCAACTTTTGCTTTTATTATTAATTAATCTATCATATTTTTTCTTCATTTTTTCCTTCTAATTAACTATTTAATGATATATTTTTGCTTGAATATTTAAAAAGTTTCAATTAAATTGGTTCAATGGGTGCATAAGGCTTAGGTTCTGCATTAGCAAGTTACATTAATCTCTCAAATTTGACACTTAATCTTCTGTAAAAACAGTTTATTTGTTTTGAATTATGATATTTTTAATTATAAAAACTAATTAAAAACAATAAAGCTCTTTTTTCTTTTTCTTTTTATTGTGTTTACTTTTTTTTGTTCTTTCTTTGTTAATTTAAGTCATTCATCATTTTATTTTCAACTTTTGCTTTTATTATTAATTAATCTATATTATTATTTCATATTTTTTCTTCATTTTTTCCTTCTAATAACTATTTAATGATATATTTTTTCTTCAATATTTAAAAAGTGGAAATTAAATTGGTGACCAAGGTGCATCAGGCTTAGGTTCTGCATTACCAAAATTCATTAATCTCTCAAATTTGACACTTAGCCTTAAAAAA
>NW_002476100.1:3628-18120 GCF_000189635.1 Tetrahymena thermophila SB210
TATTTAAATAGTAAGAATTAAATTGGTGACGAAGGTGCATCAGGTATAGGTTCTGGTCTAGCAAAATGCATTAATCTCTAAAATTTAACACTTGAACTTAGGTAAAAAACAGTTTTATTATTTTGGATTGTGATATTTTAAACTATAAAAATGAAAAAAAAATAAAAAAGCTCTTTGAATTTATTTGATATCTTTTATTTGATTTTTTTTTTTATTATTCTGCTAAAAGTATTTTATTTATTAATTTAAAGAATAATTATTAATTTAAAAGTTTATTCTATTTTGATATTTATTTAAAATTTACACAAATTTATTTATTTTAAAACTTTTAGCTTAATGAATTAATCATAAAAATTCAAAGTAATAAGCAAGTGTCTTAAATCAAAAAGATTAGTTATCTTTAAAAAAGAATTCTGATGATAAACAAGTGGCAAAAAAAGGATGAATAAATATAAAATGTTTGAATAATTGAATATTATATATTTTATTTTTTAATATTTAGAAAAAGTTTATTTAACCTAAAATATAAATAGAGAGATAGATTTTATTACAGATTTTATATTTATAAATATCATTCATATTTTTGTAAATAAAATGTGTAAAAATGAAAAAATGGTGAACTATATTTTTGAGTTCGCATTGCCAATATCCTTTATATCACTTACTTCCCAAAATTTTGATGTAAAAAAATAATTTATTTATGATATTATAATAAATTAAATTATTAATTACTATTCTATTATTTAATATAAAAATCAGATTTTTTAATAAATAAATAAAAATCTATTTCATAATAAGCGGCATGCAAGCCACGAAATTTATGTATAGCATCTTGCTATAATTAGAGATATTATAAATATTCATAAAATTACAGAGCTAGAAAAGAAAAATCTACTTATTAACATTATTTATATAATATTTAAGGACATTAACTACTAGAATTTTTTCAAATATGACTAAATAAATAACTGGTCATCTCTAATTCCTACTATATTTTTAATTATATGTTTTAAATACAAATATTATGTTTAAGTAATGAATATTATATTAATTTTTCTGCGATATCTCTTCATAAAACTAAATATATAAATTAATATTTGATAATTAATTAATCGTTGAATTTATTTGTTATTTTTATTCTTTTATAATTAATTAAATTCCATAAATTGCTATTCAATATTTTTGAAAAAAAAAATAAATGATATAATAGAATAACAAGTATTACAGATTAGAAGAAGTAATTATTAATTTTTTTATTAATATCCTTTATATTTATATTAATTAATAAAAAAAGTTTTTAAGCTCTTCACTTTTATCTCATTAGGTTCTCCATATTAATCTGAAGTATATTTAATTAAAAAATATTATTTTTATAATTATTAATATTTTTTGAATATTTAATTTACAATTTGTTTAAATAAATTATTTTTATAATAGAAATTATCTTCTTATTTATTGATATTTTTTATTAAAACAAAAATATTTTTGCTATTTTAACTTAATTTTCATTTCTATTTTCAATTTTTAATTAATTATTTATTATTCATTTTTTATTATTTGATATTTTTTCTTAATTTTTTGCTATTAAAACTTACACTTAATAAAAGCAGCTTATTTGTTTTTGATTGTAATATTTTTAATTATAAAAGTTAATTTAAAACATTAAAGCTCTTTTAATTTATTTGATTTATTTTCCTTTTCTTTTTATTATGATTTCTTATTTTTTCATTCTTAGTTAATTTTATTAATTATTAATCATTCTTATTATTTCATATTTTTTCTTCATTTTTCCTCCTAATTATTTAGAGTGAAATGCCTATTTAATTTATCAAAGGCTAAATGTAATATATCTTAATAGCATAATAAATAAAGCTAAATTAGCTTAAAACAGCTTTATTTTTGAGTTTATATAAAAACGGTATTTAAAACTCGCTTTTTGTAAACTTGTATGGCAATTACTCTATTTAATGATATATTTTTTCTTCAATATTTAAAAAGTTACAAATAATTTGGTGATGAAGGTGCATCAGGCTTAGGTTCTGGTTTAGAAAATAGCATTAATCTCTCAAATTTGACACTTGGCCTTTTGTAAAAACAGTTTATTTGTTTTGGATTGTGATATTTTTAATTTTAAAAACTAATTAAAAACAATCAAGCTCTTTTTTCTTTTTCTTTTTATTATGCTTGCTTTTTTTTTGTTCTTTCTTTGTTAATTTAACTCATTCATCATTTATTTTAAACTTTTGCTTTTGTTATTAATTAATCTATCTTATTATCTCATATTTTTTCTTCATTTTTTCCTTCTAATTAACTAATTAATGATAAATTTTTTGTTCAATACTTAAAAAGTTAAAAATAAATTGGTGATGAAGGTGCATCAGGCTTAGGTTCTGCTTTAGCAAATTGCATTAATCTCTCAAATTTGACACTTGGCCTTTAGTAAAAACAGATTATTTGTTTTGGATTGTGATATTTTTAATTATAAAAACTAATTAAAAACAATAAAGCTCTTTTTTCTTTTTCTTTTTATTATGCTTGCTTTTTTTTTGTTCTTTCTTTGTTAATTTAACTCATTCATCATTTTATTTTAAACTTTTGCTTTTGTTATTAATTTATCTATCTTATTATCTCATATTTTTTCTTCATTTTTTCTTTCTAATTAACTATTTAATGATATATTTTTTGTTCAATATTTAAAAAGTAAGAATTAAATTGGCGCAATTGGTGCATTAAGCTTAGGTTCAGGTTTAGCAAAATGCATTAATCTCTCAAATTTGACACTTGAACTTGGGTAAAAACAGTTTATTTGTTTAGGATTGTGATATTTTTAATTATAAAAACTAATAAAGCTCTTTTTTCATTTTGTTTTTATTGTATTTGCTTTTTTTTTTGTTCTTTCCTTGTTAGTTTAACTCATACATCATTTTATTTTGAACTTTTGCTTTTATTATTAATTAATCTATCATATTATTTCATATTTTTTCTTCATTTTTTCCTTTTAATTAACTATTTAATGATAAATTTTTTCATAAATATTTAAAAAGTGAAAATTAAATTGGTGAAGAAGGCGCATCAGGCTTAGGTTCTGCTTTAACTAAGTGCACTAATCTCTCTAATTTGGCACTTCACATAGGGTAAAAACTGTTTATTTGTTTTGGATTGTGATTTTTTAAATTATAAAAGCTAATTAAAAACAATAAAGCTCTTTTTTCTTTTTCTTTTTATTGTCCTTGTTTTTTTTTGTTTTTTCTTTGTTAATTTAACTCATATATCATTTTATTTTAAACTTTTGCTTTTATTATTAATTAATGTATCTTATTATTTCATATTTTTTCTTCATTTTTTCCTTCAAATTAACTATTTAATGATATATTTTTTCATAAATATTTAAAAAGTGAAAATTAAATTGGTGAAGAAGGTGCATCAGACTTAGGTTCTGCTTTAGCTAAGTGCACTAATCTCTCTAATTTGGCACTTTACCTAGGGTAAAAACAGTTTATTTGTTTTGGATTGTGATATTTTAAATTATAAAAGCTAATTAAAAACAATAAAGCTCTTTTTTCTATTTCTTTTTATTGTGCTTGCTTTTTTTTTGTTATTTCTTTGTTAATTTAACTCATTTATCATTTTATTTTAAACTTTTGCTTTTATTATTAATTAATCTATCACATTTTTTCTTCATTTTTTCCTTCTAATTAACTATTTAATGATATATTTTTTTCTTCAATATTTAAAAAGTAAGAATTAAATTGGTGCAATGGGTGCATCAGGCTTAGGTTCTGCATTAGCAAATTGCATTAATCTCTCAAATTTGACACTTAACCTTTTGTAAAAACAGTTTATTTGTTTAGGATTGTGATATTTTTAATTATAAACAATATAGCTCTTTTTTATTTTGCTTTTTATTGTGCTTGCTATTTTTTTTTGTTCTTTCTTTGTTAATTTAACTCATTCATCATTTTATTTTGAACTTTTGCTTTTATTATTAATTAATCTATCTTATTATTTCATATTTTTTCTTAATTTTTTCCTTCTAATTAACTATTTAATTATAAATTTTTTCTTCAATATTTAAAAAGTGGAAATTAAATTGGTGACGAAGGTGCATCAAGTTTAGGTTGGGCTTTAGCTAAGTGCACTAATCTCTCTAATTTGACACTTTACCTACAGTAAAAACAGTTTATTTGTTTTGGATTGTGATATTTTTAATTATAAAAGCTAATTAAAAACAATAAAGCTCTTTTTTCTTTTTCTTTTTATTGTGTTTGCTTTTTTTTTGTTCTTTCTTTGTTAATTTAACTCATTCATCATTTTATTTTGAACTTTTGCTTTTATTATTAATTAAACTATCTTATTATTTCATATTTTTTCTTTCTAATTAACTATTTAATGATATATTTTTTGATCAATATTTAAAAAGTGATAATTAAATTTATGACGAAGGTGCATCAGGCTTTAGTTCTGCTTTAGCTAAGTGCACTAATCTCTCTAATTTGGCACTTTACCTAGGGTAAAAACAGTTTATTTGTTTTGGATTGTGATATTTTTAATTATAAAAACTAATTAAAAACAATAAAGCTTATTTTTCTTTTTCTTTTTATTGTGCTTGCTTTTTTTTGTTCTTTCTTTGTTTATTTAGTTCATAATTTTATTTTGAACTTTTACTATTATTATTAATTAAAATATCTTATTATTTCATATTTTTTCTTCATTTTTTCCTTCTAATTAACTATTTAATAATATATTTTTTCATAAATATGTAAAAAGTGAAAATTAAATTGGTGAAGAAGGTGCATCAGGCTTAGGTTCTGCTTTAGCTAAGTGCACTAATCTTTCTAATTTGACACTTTAACTAGGGTAAAAATAGTTTATTTGTTTTAGATTGTGATATTTTAAATTATAAAAGTTAATTAAAAACAATAAATCTCTTTTTTCTTTTTCTTTTTATTGTGCTTGCTTTTTTTTTGTTTTTTTTTTTGTTAATTTAACTCATTCATAACTTTGTTTTCAACTTTTGCTTTTATTATTAATTAATCTATCTTAATATTTCATATTTTTTCTCCATTTTTTCCTTCTAATTAACTGTTTAATGATTTTTTTTTTGTTCAATATTTAAAAAGTAAAAATTAAATTGGTGACGAAGGAGCATCAGATTTAGGTTCTGATCTAGCAAAGTGTATTAATCTCTCAAATTTGACACTTGAACTTGAGTAAAAACAGTTTATTTGTTTTGGATTGTGATATTTTTAATTAAAAATGCTAATTAAAAACGATAAAGCTCATTTTTCTTTTTATTGTCCTTGCTTTTTTTGTTCTTTCTTTGTTAATTTAACTCATTCATCATTTTATTTTGAAATCTTTCTTATATTATTAATTAAACTATCTTAATATTTCATATTTTTTCTCAATTTTTTCTTTCTAATTGACTATTTAATGATATATTTTTTATTCAATATTTAAAAAGTGAAAATTAATTTGGTGACGAAGGTGCATCAGGTTTAGGTTCTGGTTTAGCAAAATGCATTAATCTCTCAAATTTGACACTTTATCTTAAGTAAAAACAGTTTTTTTATTTTGGATTATGATATTTTAAATTATAAAAACTAATTAAAAACAATATAGCTCTTTTTTATTTTGCCTTTTATTGTGCTTGCTATTTTTTTGTTCTTTCTTTGTTGATTTAACTCATTCATCATTTTTTTTTAAACTTTTGCTTTTATTATTTATTAATCTATCTCATATTTTTTCTTCATTTTTACCTTCTAATTTACTATTTAATGATATATTTTTTGTTCAATATTTAAAAAGTGGAAATTAAATTTGTGCAATGGGGGCATCAGGCTTAGGTTCAGGTTTAGCAAAATGCATTAATCTCTCAAATTTGACACTTTACCTTGGGTAAAAACAGTTTATTTGTTTTGGATTGTGATATTTTTAATTATAAAAACTAATTAATAACAATAAAGCTCTTTTTTCTTTTTCTTTTTATTGTGCTTGCTTTTTTTTTGTTCTTTCATTGTTAATTTAAATCATTCATCATTATATTTTGAACTTTTTATTTTATTATTAATTAATCTATCATATTATTTCATATTTTTTCTTAATTTTTTCCTTCTAATTAACTATTTAATTATAAATTTTTTCTTCAATATTTAAAAAGTGAAAATTTAATTGGTGAAGAAAGTGCATCAGGCTTAGGTTCTACTTTAGCTAAGTGCACTAATCTCTCAAATTTGACACTTGATCTTGAGTAAAAACAATTTTTTTGTTTTGGATTGTGATATTTTTAATTATAAAAACTAATTAAAAACAATAAAGCTCTTTTTATTTTGCTTTTTATTGTGCTTGCTTTTTTTTTGTTTTTTCTTTGTTAATTTAACTCATTCATCACTTTATTTTCAACTTTTGCTTTTATTATTAATTAATCTATCTTAATATTTCATATTTTCTCTTCATTTTTTCCTTTTAATTAACTATTTAATGAAAAATTTTTGTTCAATATTTAAAAAGTGGTAATTAAATTGATGACAAAGGTGCATCAGACTTAGGTTCTGGATTAGAAAATTGCATTAATCTTTCAAATTTGGCACTTTGCCTTAAGTAAAAACAGTTTATTTGTTTTGGATTGTGATATTTTTAATTATAAAAACTAATTAAAAACAATAAAGCTCATTTTTCTTTTTATTGTGCTTGCTTTTTTCTGTTCTTTCTTTGTTAATTTAACTCATTCATCATTTTATTTTAAACTTTTACTGTTATTATTAATTAAATTATCTTATTATTTAATATTTTTTCTCCATTTTTTCCTTCTAATTAACTATTTAATGATATATTTTTTCTTCAATATTTAAAAAGTGAAAATTAAATTGGTGCAATGGGGGCATCAGGCTTATGTTCTGGCTTAGCAAAATGCATTAATCTCTCAAATTTGTAACTTGAACTTGAGTAAAAACAGTTTTTTTGTTTAGGATTGTGATATTTTAGATTATAAAAACAAATTAAAAACAATAAAGCTCTTTTTTCATTTTGTTTTTATTGTATTTGCTTTTTTTTTTGTTCTTTCCTTGTTAATTTAACTCATTCATCATTTAATTTTAAACTTTTGCTTTTATTATCAATAAATCTATCTTATTATTTCATATTTTTTCTTCATTTTTTCCTTCTAATTAACTATTTAATGATATATTTTTTCTTCAATATTTAAAAAGTGGAAATTAAATTGGTGACGAAGGTGCATCAGGTTTAGGTTGTGCTTTAGCTAAGTGCACTAATCTCTCTAATTTGACACTTCACCTAAGGTAAAAACAGTTTATTTGTTTTGGATTGTGATATTTTTAATTATAAAAACTAATTAAAAACAATAAAGCTCTTTTTTCTTTTTCTTTTTATTATGTTTGCTTTTTTTTGTTCTTTCTTTGTTAATTTAGTTCATAATTATATTTTGAACTTTTGCTTTTATTATTAATAAATATATTTTATTATTTCGTATTATTTCTTCATTTTTTCCTTCTAATTAACTATTTAATGATTAATTTTTTGTTCAATATTTAAAAAGTGGAAATTAAATTGATGACGAAGGTGCATCAGGCTTAGGTTTTGCTTTAGCTAAGTGCATTAATCTCTCTAATTTGACACTTTGCCTTGAGTAAAAACAGTTTTTTAGTTTTGGATTGTGATATTTTTAATTATAAAAACTAATTAAAAGCAATAAAGCTCATTTTTCTTTTTCTTTTTATTGTGCTTGCTTTTTTTTTCTTCTTTCTTTGTTAATTTAGCTCATTTATCATTTTATTTTAAACTTTTGCTTTTATTATTAATTAATCTATCTTATTATTTCATATTTTTTCTCCATTTTTTCTTTCTAATTAACTATTTAATGATACATTTTTTCTTCAATATTTAAAAAGTGAAAATTAAATTGGTGCAATCGGTGCATCAGGTTTAGGTTCTGGTTTAGCAAAATGCATTAATCTCTCAAATTTGACACTTTAACTTGAGTAAAAACAGTTTATTTGTTTAGGATTGTGATATTTTTAATTATAAAAACTAATTAAAAACAATATAGCTCGTTTTTCTTTTTATTGTGTTTGCTATTTTTTTTTGTTCTTTCTTTTTTAATTTACTCATTCATCATTTTATTTTCAACTTTTAGTTTTATTATTTATTAAAATATCTTATTATTTCATCTTTTTTCTTCATTTTTTCCTTCAAATTAACTATCTAATGATATATTTTTTCTTGAATATTTAAAAAGTTAGAATTAAATTGGTGATGAAGATGCATCAGGTTTAGGTTCTGGTTTAGCAAAATGCATTAATCTCTAAAATTTGACACTTTTACTTGAGTAAAAACAGTTTTATTATTTTGGATTGTAATATTTTAAACTATAAAAGTGAAAAAAAAATAAAAAAGCTCTTTGAATTTATTTGATATCTTTTATTTGATTTTTTTTTATTATTCCGCGAATACTATTTTATTTTCTATTTTAAAGAATAATTATTAATTTAAAAGTTTATTCTATTTTGAAATTTATTTTAAATTTACACAAATTTATTATAAAACTTTTAGCTTAATGAATGATTCATAATAATTCAAAATGAAAAGCAAGTGTCTTAAATCAAAAAGATTAGTAGTCTTTTAAAAAAATTTCTGGTGATAAACAAGCGGCAAAAAAACGATGAATAAATATAAAATGTTTGAATAATTGAATATTATATATTTTATTATTTAATATTTAGAAAAAGTTTATTTAACCTAAAAAATAGATAGATAGATTTTATTATTGATTTTATATTTATAAATATTATTCATATTTTTGTAAGTAGATAAATTATTTTTTAAAAATAAAAATATTTAAAAATTAAATTTACTAAAATAAATTAAATCTTCTTAATCAAACCCTCCGGTTTCTCTAAAAAGGATAAAATAATTTGATAGTTTTAAAAAATGTTAGAAACAATATATAAAACATCGTATATTAACTCACTAAAATTGGTGCTACCCCCCTCTACTCTTGATTTTTTTATTTACCATTACAATTATTTTTTGTTTTACTTTTATTTTTCAGGAATTTTTGATTTTAAGAAAATTTTTATTTTTTGTGAATTTAAAGCAATTTAAGTGTTTTAATTTGTTAATTAGTTTTTTATTTAATTAATATTTCTTTTTTTAATTGTAATTATTTTTTCTTCTATTTTTCTTAATTGAAATAATTTTACTATTAACATTTGCTTTTATTATTTAATAATTAATCTTATTATTTTATATTTTGTCTTCATTTTTTTATCTAAATCAATAATTAATTAATAAATTATATATTTTTTCTTATTTATTTAAAAAAAATTGGGAATGAAATTGGTGCAATCAGTGCATCAGACTTAGGCTATGCTTTAGCAAATTGCACTAATCTCTCAAATTTGACACTTTACCTTATGTAAAAATAATTTATTTTTTTTAGATTGTGATATTTTTATTTATAAAATTAAATTTAAAACAATATAACTAACTCTTTTTATTTGTTATTAGCTTATTATTTGATTTATTTTCTTTTTCTTTTTTATTCAGCTAATCTTTATTTTATTTTTCAATTTTAAATATAATTTTTAATTAAAATATTTTATTCAATTTAACTTTTTTTAGTATTTTATTTTAATTTAATATAATATAAAAGTAATTGCTAAATCAATGAATCATAATAATTGAAAGTAAAAAGCAAGTATCTTAAATTAAAAAGATTAGTTTTCTGTATAATATATTTCTATTGATGATAAACAGATGGTGAAAAGGGATGAATAAATATTAAATATTTGACAAATTGTAAATAATATATTTTTAATAAGATAATTTTCTCTCTATCTTATTAGAATTTAAATAATTTATTTTGATTAAAAATTAATATTAAGGAAATTAATATTTATATCATTAATTTATAATTAATAAATTAGTATCCTTTAATTAGATAAACTGTTGAAACTGTTTAAATTAAATTTTATATAAATCCTCTAGTTTTTATTTAGTTTAAATAAAGAATTTAATTTTTAAAAATAAAAAAACATTATCATAAAAAAATTAATTTTATTTTTATTTAAATATTTAAAAATAAATCTCAAATTATTTTGATTTGATTTGATTTTTTTAAGAAAAATATTTTAAATTAATTATTTAAAAATTCTATTTTTCTTTTTTAAAAATTATTTTTAATTATTTAATATAATTTATTTATTACATAATTTAATTTTATAATTTTATATTAACTAAAATAAGACAATTTTAAATCAATAAATATATTTTATTATTTAATAATTTTAAAAAAATAATATTTTTTAATATTTTTAATACTTTATTGATATTTTATAAAAAAAATTATTTTATTAATTTTTTCTATTAAATTGATAGACAACAATTTTATAATTTTCTAGAAATAAATGGAAAAGCGTGCTTGAATATTTTTCTTATATCCTAAAATTATTTAATTGATAATTTAAATTGTTTACAAATTTTTTTTTATTTTATTATTTTAAAGATAATATAATTTTTAAAAATAAAAATCTAAAATAAAAATTTACAAAATTTTAATTTAAAAATACATCAGAAAGTGCTTTAAAAACTATTGATTTTTATGCACTAGAAATTTAATGATTTAGATTACTTAAAATGATAGAAAAATATTAATTAAACAAAAAAAACAAATAATGAATAGATAGATCGTAAATGAATGAATATATACTTACTTATCTAAAAGATCCAATTTTTGATTTATTATTAATTAATAGTAAACCAAAGATATTCTGGTAAAAGATATTAAGCGTTTAAAATTGATTTGGTTTGATTCGGTCAATATGTTTTTAATAAATGGTAAATGTTAAAATAATTACAACCTCAAAAATTAAAACCTTCAAAACTAATTATACTTTAGAAATTTAAGTCATTCTCTTTAATATTTTACAAAACTAATAGTAAAAACCTTAACCATAAATATTATTTTAATTTAAGTGTTTAAAAATATAAATTCTATTCTCTTTAGATATTTTTTAAATATTTAATATTGTAACTTCTCTTTGATCCAGAAAAAAAACAAACAAACAAAGAAATTAAAATATAAGGTTTCGCACTTAATATACTTATTTTGAAATTAATTAAAAAAGTTTCATTTTTGGAATAAGATAATAGAAAGAATTCCTATATCTCCTAAAGATTAAATTAATAATATTTATATATAAGTGCACTCATATAAAAGTTATATAATTATTTTAAATAGCGATAAATGTATTGTTTAAAATTTTAAATAAAACTTTATAAAGCTGACTTTTAGTACTTTAATAAGAATTGATTCTAAATGGTTTTTACATTCATTTAATAAATATCTTAAAAGTCTAATTTAATAACATTTGTGGTTGGTATTAATAATTTGATATTTTTAAGTAAAAGAATATTTATACATTTTGATTAATTTTTTTCCACAAATTTGATGTTATTATAATTTGTATTTTTAATAAAAGAAACAGGTAACAATTAATATTTTGATGCTAATATAAAAAGTTAACTGTTACATTTTTTAAAGTGCAATAAAATAGAATAATTTTAACTAAATTTTATTTTAATTATTTTAAAAATATTAATCATATACAAATTATTTTTTTGAATATTACATCATGTTTATTCTATTGGGTATCATTGGTCTTATTCTTTAATAAAGAAATACTAAAAGAATCTTATTGTATTCAAACAGTTATACTATTAATTATTTATTTATTTACATGCAAAAATAAGAAGTATTTTTAAGCTTGAAATTTTTTAAATCCTCTATCTTCTATTTTAAAAAGAATTAAATGTTTATATCATTTCAATGATATGATAGTATTTTTGGGATTAAAGGCATGTTGTCATATAAAATGTCTGAAGTTTATGGCGAATACTCTAATATTTATAAAGCATAATTTAAAATGTTTATGTAAGATTTAACTGTTTTAAACATTATAATAATTAATGACATATTTTGTCCACATTTTTTTATGGGCAAAAGGAAATGTGAAAATAAATAAGCTAGAGTAAATTTTCAATTATTCGATTCCAAGCGTAATTGATTTTTTTACAAATTAATTAATATAAAGTACTCAATTTTCTTATTTGTTATCATTACTAAAATATGTTACAGTTTTAATAATCAACACTTAGCACCGCCAAACAAATGAATGTCTAAAAATATATCATCTGCATTTAAAAATTATTTTAAAAAAGATGTTTATTATTCCACTAATAATCTACATCAAAAGCCAAGTTAAAAATATTTATACTATGAATAAAATAAATGAGTAAATAGTTAAATAAATGATAGGCTAATATTTGGTTTCAAAAACTAGTGGATTCTTTCATTCAAGCAAAAAATATTATTGATTAATAAATTAATTAATAACACATATTTTAGTTATATATTATATATGAAAATGTAACAGTTCAAATATCACTTCCTGCAAATAGAAGCAAACATATTTAAAAGAATTAATTAAATGAAATTGTTTATTTGATAAAAATACGGAAATAGTATGCCTATTAAATTTATAATTCTTCTTAGTTAAATATTCATAAGATTTACTATACATGAAATATATATATAACTTTCTTTTTGATGGTAAGATTGATTAGTTTTAGTCTGTAAGAATTTAAAAAAAGAAAGCAAAATTTATATAATCTTTAGATTGTTTGCTCTGGGGAGTTTGTGGTTTTGATAAGTTTTTCTTGCAACTAATAATAATTAAATTTTAATTATTGTAACAGACTAAAAAGGAACTATTTGTATTTAATTATACATTTGATTTGATTTACCACTATTAATATAATTAAATAAATTAATAAACAAAATCTTATTGAAATATCTTGGGATTGGGAATGAAGATACAAATAATAATTGCTTGTAAATTTAATATATTCACAAATTGAATTACTTACAATAATATTTTTATTTTAAATAGTCTTTTTAGTATATTTAACCACAGCTTAGCAGTTTTAATGCACTAACACACTTAAAAATCCAAAACCTTCAACCGCTTAAGGTATTTAATTATATTTGTTTTTTCAATTTTACAATTAATTATTAAATTTTTTTATAAATTTAGGATACAGGTGCATGATTGCATCAAAAACTGATTTTAAAGATAAATTTATTATGGATTATTGGAAATATTACAATATAGAAACTAACAGTCCTATTACATCATCTAATTAAAGAATGCCTTAATGTTCTAATACAATTTCAGGTTATAATTCGGGAATTTAACTTGATATAGACTTTAGTGCAAATAAATAATATTTGGACTCAGTTTATATCAGTTTTAGTTTGATTTACCCTGAAGCGACTACTTCTTGTATACTGACTGCCTTTTGGTAGAATACATAATATTTACAAAATGTATATTATATAGCATATTTTCCCACTAGCTAAGATGATAATTGTGGATATAAACTGAGCAAATTTTTTGTGAATATTCCTATTTTGGCGAAAACTCCAACAGCTTAATCAATTTCTATTAAGTTTGAAATTTTTTAGTATTAAGTTATTCAGACAACTGCTATAACGGATTATGAAGTTCTTTTTTATTTTTAGGTAAATTTTTGATTTTTTGTGATAAACAAAAATTAATTAAAAAAAATTAAATTCTTGTTCATAAAATTTCTTATTATTTAAAAATTGAATGAATTTAAATTTAATTTTTCATTCACATTTGTTAATTTCAAAAATATTTTATCTTTTTATTGTTAAATTCAATAGTGCCCATATGCCTGTACTGGTGTTTGTCCTGGAGGTGTATGCTAAACATGCCTAGATGGTTACAATTTAAATTCAGGTAAGTGCATATTACATTGTAATCCAGGTTAATATCTAAACATTATTGCTTCTACAGAATAGTTTTGCTAATCTTGTTTCACGAATTGTGACAAGTGTTCTGATGGAACAACATGTGATAACTGCAAAAATGGATATGTTTATATGAATATTAATAGTACAAATTAATGTATTCAAAAGTGTTCATAGTCTAATTAATATTTAGATTCATAAGGTGTATGCTAAAACTGCATGTAAAGTTGTGATACATGCTCATAGGCTAATGTATGTGATACCTGTGCTGCTAACTATATTAAAACTTAGGCAAATACTTGTTAATGTTCAGGCTATTTAAGTGGTAATTAATGTCTACCATGCTATTCTTCTTGTTAAACTTGCAGTGATGGCTTAAAAACAAGTTGTTAATCATGTAAAAGTGGTTATTATCCTGTTTTAAATAGCCTTAACTAAGCTTAATTTGAGTGTGTTTAAGTTTGCCCAAACAATTACTAACTTTTAGATAGCAAATGCTAGTAATGCAATCTTACTAATTATAAGAGTTGCTTTAATTGTCCTAGTACATGCAGATCTTGCTCTTCTTCATAAAGTACAAATTGCATAGATTGCTTTGATGGTATGCAATTAGATGCTAACGGCAAATGCTTTTCCAATA
>NW_002476099.1:0-1600 GCF_000189635.1 Tetrahymena thermophila SB210
TAATTTAAACACTAAAATGATTCTTTAGCCCTAAGACATGCTAAATAAGCTTCCAATAACTCAAAATTAAAAAACAAAATATTAAAAAGTAATAAAAAATCTCACTAACTCTAAAATCATAACCATGCTTAAAATAATAGCTATGAATAATTATATTTCTCCCTCTTTGCTAATAAATCCATGCTATGTGCTTTTTGACTTAGCAAATATTGATTGAAAAATGCTATTCTAAAATTCAAAAAATAAAAATTTTATTATTAATTAATTTAAATTAAAAAATAGAATAAACTTCACATAAACCAAACTAATTATTCTCATTAATCTTTTAGTTTTTATTTTTCTCTACTTTATAATTAATTCTTATCTTTTCTCACCATAAAATTTATTATTTAATTATCAAAAAATATTTTTTTTAACTAAACTGTAATTAATTAGCTCATATAAATTGTTATTTTTGTCAAAAGATTTATATTGATAAAAGATTTGTTGATTTTATAAATTAAGCTATTAGTTTTTAAAAAAATAAATATATTAATAGCATTTCATAATTATTGATTGATTAATAAAAAAATTTTTTAATTCATTATCAAATTTTATAAATTAAAATATTAATAATTATCTTTTTTTTGAAAGCAACAAATTATAAAACTTTGTTTAATTGTGAATTTTGATTTTATAAAAATATATATTTTTATTTATTGACCTAGATTTTTCATTAATTAAAATAAATCTATGTATGTCTGAAAGAAGCCTACTAATTAAATTATTTACTAATTCAAAGTATTTTTATGAAAAAATATTTCTAAATCAATTTTATTAACTTTTATTGCATATCATTTTATCATGCGTGTGTATTTGATTAATTTACCTTATTTGTGATTAATAGAAAATTAATTGTATTACTAAGTAAATATTTGATTATCGAGCATAGAAAAATAGCAGTAGTTAATTATATAATATATTATTATAAGCAATTTTTGTATTGCATAAATTAAATTTCTTACTTACTTTCTTAAATTATTTGCTAAACGCAAATAAATAAATACTACAAAAAATATTAACTTAGTTTAAAAAAAATATGATAAGGCCAAGGTAGTTAAGACCTAACATATTTTTCTAAGATAATAATTAAATATAAGTGAAAAAATTAGGATTTATTTTGATATAATTAATTCTATGTTTATCAGTAAAAGTAGTTCTATTATAAAGATTTGTTATTTCTTTAAATAGATGCATAAGAAAGCTCAACTTTGATCAAAAATAAATAATTAAAAAAAATAACTAAGCTTATAAAAAAGAGTAAATAAATAAATAAATCAATATAAATCATTTTTAGTATAATTTCGATATTTTAAAACAAATATAGCAACATAATATAAACTTTTAGTTTCTAAAAGTTAAATTTCCATACATAGATTAGTTATTTAAAGCTAAATAAATAAGAAATGCATTAAGTTAATCTAGTAGAATTGCATAACAATGATCGTGAGCAATTGCTCACCGAAAAAGACACTATGTTAGCTAACTCAGAAAGATTGCCAGGATTTGTATAGGAGTATTAAGTCATGATTATAAGAAAATTAAACTAGAAGGAAACTAG
>NW_002476098.1:0-1467 GCF_000189635.1 Tetrahymena thermophila SB210
TTTAAATAATAATTTAATCATATATTTTTTTAAAATATTTATTTATTTCTAATTTTTCAACTACTTTAACTTTAAAAATTCTTTTAAAAAATATGTAATTTGAATTATTATAATTTATTTAAATTGAGAATTAAATGGATTAAAAATTTTAAATCATTAAAATTAAGAATTTTATACTAATGTTATTAAGTGTAAATAATTTTTTATTCAATTAATTAATTATTTAAAAATTTTTTTAATTTCATTTTTAAAGAAATTCAAATATTAATTTAAATTTTATATTTTTTAATGTAGGCTTATTATTGTTTATGGTAAATATAATTATTAAAATTAAATAATACTTACTAAAATGTATGAACTTTCTAATTTAGTTTTAGTCTTCAGTTGAATTATTAAATTCAAGAAAATTAATTACATTAAAAATTAAATAAATAAATTTTAATAAACATAGTTAGTAAATTAATATGAATAAGATTATTAATGATATTAAAATTTTTATAACAGTTGTTCTAGTATTTCGAAATATTAGCAACTATTATTTTATAATTTATTAAATTTCATAATAACACTTTTTCTTCTTCATCTGAATTTTTTTTAATATTTATTTTTAAAATGCTTCTAAAAATAGAAAACCTTTATCTAATTTTGAGAGTAAAAATATTTTTAAAAACATTAATTAATAATAAATAAATAAATAAATAAATAAATAAATAAATAAATAAATAAATAAATATATGATTATTATTATAAATATTTAATAATAAGATTTTATGATAAAAAAAGATTAAAGATAAATTAAAGATTTAAAATTAAAAGAAATTTAATAAAAAAATATGAATGATCAGTAATTGTAGAATTTTTAAATTTTGAGAATCTATTGAATTTAGAAAATAAAATAATACAGAAATTTGAAAATTTTTAGAAAGATTAGAATTAGAATTTTTAAAAATATTTAAATTATGTTATCACATCTTGTGTATGAAATATAATTAACTCTTTAATTTTTATCTCAGAAATAAATACTTTGAATTTAAATAATAGTTTTAATTAATATGGAGTTTAAAGAATATTTAAATTTAATTATTTATTTCAATAACGAAAAGTTATCAAATTTTTGATTTAAGAAAATATTTAACACAATAATATTTTTTTAATTCTGAAAAATCGAAATTTTCTAAAAATAATATTTTTCTCATAAATGAGATTTTTTCATAGTCTTTTATCAAAACTTAATAAGTTTTTACTTTGTTATTACATATTTTTTTTCTTTTATTTTTTAATAATAATATTTTTTTGTTATTTAATTTAAAAATATAATTTTATGTTGAAAAATAAATAAACTTTGTTTTTTAAATTTATCATTTTTTTTGATAGATTTTTATTATGTTTTTTACACTACTCTTTTTATTTTATATTTAAATCTACAATATAAAATTAGTTAGATGTTTAATTATTTTATATTTTTAA
>NW_002476098.1:1567-3517 GCF_000189635.1 Tetrahymena thermophila SB210
AATTATTTTATATTTTTAAAATATTTAAAAATTGAGAATTAAAAAAGAAATAATTTTCCAAATTTTTTTATTATTTATAAGTGGTTCTACTAACTAGAAATATTAAGAATCAATAATATGGAGCTGCTTAAATGATGGAGTTTTTCGACTTAAATCAATTGATTAGTTGAATAATTAAACAAAAGAATAAAATACAAGAAGTAAATAAATTAATTAAATTTTTCAATAAAATTTATTTATTTTATAAAAAGTTAAATAATTGATTATTAAATTTTTTTAATCTTATTAAATGTAAAATTAAAAAAAAATGCCTTACTGTCATTATTTATCATTTTAAAAGGTTATTTTTTTAATGTGTATAGTATTTATATTATAATTTAAATTGGATAAAAAAAATTATTTTTCATTTTTAAATCTGAAAAAATATTGTGGATTTAAACAAAATTTTTTTATGAATTCTATTTTCCTTTACTTTATTTTAAATTATCTATTTGAATATTTGCTTTACTTTTTATCTTTTTGTTAAATGTAAAAAATTTATTTTAAATTTGAATTTTATTTTAAGCTTAACCAAATGCATTTTGGAAATTATTTAATTGCATTTTTTCTTTAAATTAGAATTAATAAGATATACCTTTGCATTAAAATAAAACTAATATTTTAATTTTTATACTAATTTGCTGTTAATTAATAAAATTTAATTTAATTATTTAAATTGAAAAAAAAGTTTCAAATTTTTAATTTTTAGATAACAATTTATTTTTACTCCAAAATTTAGAAAAAAAATATTTATAAAATCTTTTTTGCAATAAAAAAAATATTTTGGGTTCAGTATAAAAATAAGAATAATAATAATTTTAATATTTATTAAATCATAAAAATAATTATTTATTATTTTTTAATTTTAAATTTAAATTTAAAAGCTTTTATCAGTATTTTTTTATTTAATTGAAGATATTATTTTTATTTTTTAAAATTAATATTTAATTAAAATGAAAAATATTTATTTATTATCTTTTAATTTTTTTATTCAATTTTATTTTCATTTTATCAAAATTTAAATATAAAACCCATATTTATACATATTTATAAATGTAAAAAATGTATTTAAATATAAAAAAATTTATAAAAAAATAATTTTTGGCTACACAGAGAAAATTAATAAAAATTAATTAAACAATATGAAAGATTAAAAATGAAATAAGAATAAAATTAAATAATTGTTGTTAAAATTAAGAAAAAATGAGACTACAGTAAGAATTTTTAAATAAATACCTATTTTTAGAGTTATGATACTAATAATATCAGTATATTTAGAAATTATTTATGCTTTACTTATGTGCCCTATTATTATACAATTTAAATTAATTATAAATTTATTATTTATATTTTAATTATTTCTTAATTAAAAAATTTAAAAATCTAAATACTAATAATGTTAATCATAAAATCTTAAGAACATAAGTTAATTTAAAAAATAAAGTTATAATTGACTTGAAATGTGTTTTGGTAAAGATTTATTTTCAATTATTTTTTATCAAATTTATTAATTATTTTTGAGGTAGATCTTTTCTTATAAAAAAATAACATAATAAAAAATTAATGCAATTCTAACAATTATTTTGTTTAAAAAATATTTACAAATCTTAATTCTAATTTTATACAGATCAACATCAAAAATATTTTTCAATAAAAATTTAAATAATTTTTAATTATAATTAATTAATTTAATCCTATGGGACAGGGGTCAAAAAATTGGAGGAGGTGGACCTTGATATATGAGAAACTACAGTATTTATTTATTAATTATATATTTTCAAATTTAAATTAATTTTAAGATCTTAAATAATCTAAATAAAAAGGTTTTTTTCAAATTAAATGATTTAAAATAAAATTTTCAATCTATTAGAAATAAAAATTATTTATAATAAGTGTTTATTTTAAAATTCA
>NW_002476098.1:3617-6007 GCF_000189635.1 Tetrahymena thermophila SB210
TTAAAACAAATAAATAATTAAAATCTGATCCTTAATTAATCTAATTTTTTATATCTTGATTTGCAAATTTAATTTTTGTAAATAAAATAATATTAACTTTACTCAAAATTATATTAAAGATTTATAGAAGATGTATTTACTTTAATAATAACAATAATAAATACTTAACATTAAAAGAATCAAAAAATTTAGCTTTAAAAATAAGTTATCAATTACAATATTTTATTAATATTTATTATTTAAAAGTAGAGTTTATTAATAACTTAAATTAAAAAGTTATTCATTATAAAATAATTTTTTACTTTTACTGAAACTTACTTAGCATTTCATAAAAAATCAATTTGTTAAGATGATTTAAATTTAATGAAGTTTATTACTCTACTGTAATCATAAATATAATATAAATTTATAAATAATATGTGTTTGTTTCCTTGCTTTAAATTTTTATTATAAAAATATTTAGCTTAAAAAAATTGTCCATAGAAGGATAATATAATAAATAAACAAAAGAAATCAAATACTAAATTAATTTTTTTTTAAATTACTAATTAAAATATTCTATTATTAAAATTCATTTTTCTTTGTTTAATATTATTTAGAATGGAAGGGCTTTATATAAATTAAGTGCTATTACTATTTAATTAATTGAAAAAAATCTTATTTTTAATAAAGAAGACTAATTTTTTATGTTTAAACGTGTTTTTACATGTAAGAAAAATGAGAATCTATCATTTGAACTTACACAAAAATCACTTTTATTATTGAAAAGACATAGAAACATATAAATAAATGATTTCATAATTTCTGATTTGAGTTTTTCTTCAGTTGCTATAAAATATTTGGAAGATTATTGAGTTAAACAATAATTCGATCCATGTTAAGTATACGAAGTATTTTTAAACTGATAAAGAACTACTTAATGCATTTTTATATGTTCCTATTTCATTCTATTAATTGAATAATTATCGTGCAATGAGCAGCAAATAGTTTTATCCTAAATTACTCAGTAAATGCGAGATTTAAGAATTTCCAAAGCCTAAGGGTTAGTGGAGATATTGTATTTTGAGTAAATTTCTCTTAAACTATGGTTGTGATGGAGATTCTTTGAAGGATTTAAGAGAGAAAAAGAACCTAGTAAAGCAGCTAAACCATAACTGAATTTTCTAGTTGATGGATTGGATACATATCTGCCTACAGCATAAATATATCCTAATAAAGCTCCTACTTATAAAAGTTAGCTTGTGCTTGATTTTTCGTTTGCTCTTGTATAATGCTTAATGTATTCTCTTCTATCAGCCTCACAAACCAAATCACTTTAAGAATCAACAATTATTTTAAATAAGTGAGGTTAAAGACTTTCTTACTATAATGACTAAACTAATTTTTATTCCCTTTGAAGTTGACTAGCCATTTTCCTTAATACGCTTTCCTTTAGTTTGCTAATTATTATCTATCGATCTGAATATCTTCAATAGTTTATTCCTAATTTAATATAATAACAATAAATTTCTTTCTCCCCTCATAAATTGAATTTGCATACATACAAGCAAACAAACAAATAAACAAAAAAAACAAGCTCTAAACAATCTTCCTAAACAAATTAATAAAATATATGTATGTCTTTTCATTCTAATTTAATCAAAAAGACTTGGATTTATGATAGCAAGAACTCATTCATTTTTAACTAAAATTCTTAATTGCATATCTATTTATCAAATTATTTTTATTTAGTGATTTGTTTTATTAACAATTTTATTGTTTATGTTCATTATTTAGCTTTTTAAATTATTTATCTTGTCATACTCATGCCTATTTTATTATTAAGCCATTCATATTTGTCTATTCAGTTTTCAATCTCCATATCAAATTATTTTATATATTTTTTAATTGATTATATCAATCAAATACTTGTTTCAAAATACAAAGAAAATGAATTTTTACATGTCTTGCAATTTATTTTTTTAATGGTTATTCATAAATTTATAGTATTTTAATATAGATAAATTTAATTTAAACTTTTATTAAATAAAACAAAGCAAATTTAATAATTTTTTTTTGGTTAAATCTAGAATTAATTTAGTATTTATATTAATAAGATAGTAATTTATTAAAATAATATTTAGTAGTTCTTTTACTTTTATTTAAAAATTGCTACAATTTATTTTTCAATTATTAGAAATAATTTTCAAAAAATTAATTCAAAAAATAATTTTATAAACTGATATCCTTCCTAATTTTTCAAAATAATTGAAGTCTTAGATCTTTTAGTAAATTCTAAATTACAAATTAAATAATAATAATCCTTTCATTACGTATAATTTGAAAATCTAAAGAATCCTTTGAGAAATTATCAAACAATTTAAAAGCAAATGTTTCTTTGAAAATAAATT